>NW_013666197.1:282868-293988 GCF_000517525.1 Limulus polyphemus | reverse complement strand
TATCGGCATTTATTTAACTACTAAATCTAAATTACAATTTAACTCAGTTTTAGGCTATTTGAAATTGTAATATGTAACATAACATAGCTGTGACCTGTTAGAACTGTGTTTATTCTTTGGTATGACATATCTGTTAGTTTTTAGATATGTCTTTATTATTTGTATGGTATAGATTTTAGTTGTTAGAACCGTATTTATTAATTGTATGACATAGTTATTTTTTGTTAGAATCCTGTTTATTATTTGTAAGACATGGTTGTTAGTTATTAGAACCGTGTTGATTATTTTAATGACATAGTTATGTCATGCTAGAACCTTGTTTATTATTTGTAAGACATGGTTGTTAGTTGTTAGAACTGTGATTATTATTTGTATGATATAGCTGTTAGCTATTAGAACCGTATTTATTATTTGCATAACATAGCTGTTGATTGTTAGAACTGTGTATAATATTTTTATGATATAGCTGTTAGCTATTAGAACCGTGTTTATTATTTGTATAACATAGCTGTTGGTTGTTAGAACCGTGTTTATTATTTGTATAATATAGCTGTTGGTTGTTAGAATCATGTATATTATTTAAATAATATAGTTGTTAGCTGTTAAAATTTTGTTTGTTATTGGCTATGATCTAGTTGTTAATTGTTAGTGTTAATTGCTTGTACGATGAAGGTAATTTATTGTTATTTTTTTATGAGGACTCCTCCAACATCAAGAACTATGGTGTAGACAAAACCAATAGTTCATTACATCTCTCTTTATGAATGCTATGTGTAGGCATAAATTATAAACAATAAAATGTACTTAGAAAGTTTTAATTTTTATATCCAATTTTCAATTGAATTGGAACAAATTTGATAGAAATCGCCACCTCTTTAGTTTTAAATCATAACATTGCAGCAGTATGTATGCATCATGTGAGTAGATTCAAAATGTTAGGAAATTATATATTTTCTGACGTAATATTATTAGGAATATCACATATTACACGTACACATTCAAAATTAGGCTATCATGCAATAATGATATTAAAAACTTGTTGATCAAAACTGTTTATTTTAATCGAAGACGCCGGTTTTCAGTGAAGACAAAATCTTAAACCATCCCAGTCGAGTAAACATAAAAAACTTGTTGAATTAGCTCTGTGGTTTGTCATTGAATATTGATTCATTGAGATGCATATCAGAGACTAACCAGACCTTCCGGAACCTAATGTGAGAAGCGCTTTGTGCTTAAGTTTTTTGAAATTCTCATGTTTGTTATTAACATGCCCATGCAATCGACACGTTTAATATATTCAAGGAAAAGATGGAAAGTAGACAGACTGGTCTGTGAAAAAATGTTGTGTTTATCGAAGGGATATTGAAGAAACCAGGCTGAACTGAGAGGTCAAGAAATTTAACACAAGTACTTTTATTTTCTATTGCTAAATAAATGATACAGGTTATTGGAGAAGAGAAGTTTATAAACGTAAAGACGTGCTTCCCACACTGAAGAAATGTTCATTAGGTACCTACTTGATTTCTATCTTTACACAAATACGTATTTTATTTCCTGGTGGACCAGTGGTAAATTTACGGGCTTACAACAGTAAAATCGGGGGTTCGGTTCTTCGCGGTGGACAGAATGCAAATAGCCCATTGTGTTACTTTTCACTAAGACAACAATTTAGAAACATCAAAATACTAGAAACTTAATGATAATTACTGATAAAGCGAAAACCTCGCTATCCGTGTTAAGTTCTAATGAGTTGACTGTATAGACCTAATAATGATGAAATGTTGGAGGTATGAGATTATCTTACTGAGCTAGTGTGTCGGCTAAATATCTTCAGTTCCAGTAGCTACTCGTGAATAGCATTAAAGTCAATAATTTGACTGCCCAAAGAAGATGTATTTTCCGCGAGTAAAAGCTTCCATAATCTTTTTTATATGAGGTTAATTAGTTGTACAGACATTTCAAATTGTGTCTGTCCCCTAAGAAGTACCACCATATTTTGATAAATTATCAAATAGTACTTTTATTTGGGTAAACAACAATAATAACAATAATATGTAATTACTGCAAGTGAATTTTCTTGTACGTGCTAATTTACATGCCTGTTCCGTAAGATAAGTGGGTCAGTAAATGCTCTTGTCAATAATGGAATAAGTAATTTACATTCCATGTTGGATGCATTATATAGTACAATACAAGTGAAAAAGATGGAAATTAAAGGCCTGCCAGGGATTTTTCTTATATAATGGCTCAAATGTTATCAGACAATAAAAAATTTAATAAAATCTATGTAATATCAATCGATAACCTTATTTCTACGCAATATATATAAAGTATTGTCCGAGTCTAAATCTTTAACATGACTACTTATGGTGTGATAGATGCTACCACATTTGTGTTGTGATATTCAGCGCATTGACGGCGAAGCACACTTACTAACGTAATAAGTCTACGTGACTTTTATACATGTTACCATGGTTTCCTTGTTTTTCAAAGCTTTGTTGGTGAAACATATTTGTAAACGTTGTCAAGGTAATAACTAATCTAATGTTGTTTTTTTATACTTGCTGTCATGGTTACGTTGTGTCTTTCGAAGCTTTGTCGGTAAATCAAATCATTATATACTATTAATGTAATTAACTCGTTTCTGTTTTATAGTTGTTATTAGCTGAATATATTGTATATCTTCATGTATCCATGATCTAATACTGTAGTATTATATCTTGATATATATACATACCTGATAGCTGTGAATAACGATATAAACAATACGGGCTCTTTGTTCTAAAGTTAACGTTATCTAGAATACTTTTGTTTACATCATCTATTCAATATATTTGATTGATAGTTCTTGTGCAGGAATTTGATAAAATCAGTTGGCGACTCCAACGTTTCAACATGCAGAATAATTTATTGTATAAAGTTAAAAGCAATAAAAAACCCGAAAAAATCTCTACACGTTTCGTTGGAACACGCTGCATCATCTTTAGGAGACTTATTACTGTTCTTATAATAAAATAGCAATATGCAAACACAAACATATATATATATATTAGGTTATCACTATTTATTGTAGAAATAGTTTCCCATTTCCAGTTGTAGTTGAAACTACTCAATGTTACTGACTTCATGACAACTTGAAAGTACATATTCAAAACTAAAACTTAAAAATCCGAAGAAATACGAACGTAAAAAAACACTGGCTAACCACTTTATTAGGGCCTATGTACTTAACTGAGCTGTAGACCCAAACTAGGTTGATCCTATGAGATGTCAAGGGATCCTTGCAGCAATATAAGTTACTGGGACAAGCACATTGACAAGCAGTCTAACAAATTTGGGCAACGGAAAAATATTGCATTGTTCAAAAGAGACACGATAATGATTGTATATGTAGCAGGTGCTACAGTGACCAAGGTAGTTTTGTTGGTAGGCTACTCCAAGACATCGGTCATTCGAGTTTATCAGCAATAGTAAAAGTTGAATAATAATGCTTGCCGCGACGATAATTGTGACCACAAACGTGTAGTGACAGAAAGATGAGAAAGGCAGTTAGACCTGATGGTAAAGGCCAGCCATCAGCAAATAATAAAACAACTGGCAGACATTCAGTTCAGGGAAACCATCATGCACCATCTGCAGTCGAATAACGATGCAACAAATGATTACAGTAGTAAGAGATCACTGAATAAACCTATGAACTCGGTTACCAACAAGAAAAAACACCACGAGTAGTTTAAGGAACGCAGACATTGGACTAATGAGGAAAAGCTATTAGGGTGGAGTCAATAGTGCAATAATGAAATATTAAGCGTTTTAATATATTGTTATTAATGAAAATAATAATAAGTAATTACTACTACAAATACAGTATTTTAATTGGTGTCTGTTAATTATATCTCGTTACTTAACTTACTCTTTCATTCATTTAAAAAAACAGGGAGGCGCGCAAGAAACCATCTTTATTAAAGGGAGGCGTGAATGACAAAAGTTTTGGAAACGCTGATTTATAGAATACACATATTAAAAATTCTGTGTACATTAAAAAATACATGTTAAAAATTTACACTTAAAAGCTAATTATATTTCCAAAATCACTGAAAGTTTCTTGTAAGAGAAATAGTGTTTTTATGCAAGCTTTATCACTTGCCATACTGTTTTCATTCATTCGGATATCGATTAGACTAGCTTTACAACTTGTAATACTATTTTTTCCTTACTAAGATATCGATTAGACTAGCTTTATGACTTGTAATACTATTTCCATTCATTCGGATATCAATTAGACAAGCTTCATAACTTGTAATACTATTTTTACTTACTAGGATACCAATTAGACCAGCTTTATAACTTGTAATACTATTTTTACTTACTAGGATACCAATTAGACCAGCTTTATAACTTGTAATACTATTTTTACTTACTAGGATACCAATTAGACCAGCTTTATAACTTGTAATACTATTCCCATTCATTCGTATATCAATTAGACTAGCTTTATAACTTGTAATACTATTTTTCCTTACCAAGATATCAATTAGACCAGCTTTATAACTTGTAATACTATTTTTACTTACTAGGATACCAATTAGACCAGCTTTATAACTTGTAATACTATTCCCATTCATTCGTATATCAATTAGACTAGCTTTATAACTTGTAATACTATTTTTCCTTACTAAGATATCAATTAGACTAGCTTCATAACTTGTAATACTATTTTTCCTTACTTGCATACCAATTAGACTAGCTTTATAACTTGTAATACTATTTTTCCTTACTTGCATACCAATTAGACTAGCTTTATAACTTGTAATACTATTTTTCCTTACTAAGATAGCAATTAGACTAGCTTCATAGCTTGTAATACTATTTTTCCTTACTTGCATACCAATTAGACTAGCTTCATAACTTGTAATACTATTTTTCCTTACTTGCATACCAATTAGACTAGCTTCATAACTTGTAATACTATTTTTCCTTACTTGCATACCAATTAGACTAGCTTTATAACTTGTAATACTATTTTCCCTTACTAAAATATCAATTAGACTAGCTTTATAACTTGTAATACTATTTTCCCTTACTAAAATATCAATTAGACTAGCTTCATAGCTTGTAATGCTATTTTTCCTTACTAAGATACCAATTAAACTAGCTTTATAATTTGTAATTTAGTTTTTATTCATTCGGGTATCAATTGCACTAGTTTTGTGAATATAGAATGTAGAGTTCAGTAAGAGTAGAAGTATCACGTGTACCTTAAAGTTCACCACATTAAAACTTGTCCTACTTAAACTCAGTAGTTACGAATAAAAAAGTCAGCTGCTGTTCACCAAACTCAGTGTGGTAACTGCTAAGTCGTGGTGTTACACAGTTGAAACTTAAAAATGTATAGAAATACACATAAAGAAACATGAAAGATCCGTAATAGTTGAGAATAAAAGCATGTTATTTTCCACTGTTGCCACATGTTTCTTTAGAATGTTGAATATTACCTAGTTTAAGGTTTACATTCGTGACATTCCTTCTAACTTTATTAAACGACAGTTCTGAGTGTTGGCATATTACTCAAATTGATAAACTATCACTAAACAGTTATTCAGGTTCTATACCTTCTTAATGTAATTCCATGTTGTCTTTGTAGGTTTTAAAAATTACATTTTGTCACACTAATCATTCATATGTAACCCATGGGGAAAACAAAAGATAGATTTAAACTGTTATTCTGACACGCCTCTGATTTTGAACACCAAGAACATATTAAGAGGACTGTGTAGAAAAGAAAAATCTGCAGTTAACATAATTTTATCACAAATCTTAGGCCTATTTGTTTCTAATGTTTCACCAGCTTCAGGCGTTTAAACTGTAATCCTTATATGTAGTATCGAATCTTTCCGTTAATATTGGAAGTTTTCCTATGTTAGGCAGTTTGTGTAAATTTTATTATTAAAATATACAATTTTACTAACGCCTATACTAATGCTTAACACCTATGATTACGAGGTTCCAAAACACCACAAAAATACAAACATCATAAAAGATAAAACAATTTTAGAGAAGTTCAAGCAGCTGCTGTATAAATAGCTAAGTTTGATCTGAGTGATGTTGTTATAATGATATGAATCATAAAATTCCGTATGGTACTTGAAGAAAACTGACCCAAATAGTATTTCATAGAAAAATGATTAAGAAAAATGTAATTAGTGTAATTAAAAGACTTAGCAGAGGTTAGTTTTTTTTTTAAGTTTAAGGTTAAATATAATTTATTTATAGAAAAATATTATGCAGTCGTTTAAAGTGTAGTTCGTAATTAATTACCAATTAAAATATTAATAGATTTTTCGTGAACACATTTTCTAAGGAACCAATTGAAACCCTTGAAACTCCTTGAGATCATTCCACTTAGTTTGATTGACGCAACACTGTCTCTAAAACTTTTAAACCTCATGTGGTTGAAGAGGTTATGCGTGTGGTCGATTAGAGGAGGTCACTGTTGTTATGTGTCTGGATGAATTTGATTTTCTTCTTCTATCAATATGCTTGAAAATAGAGCTATTAGAGGACTCAAATAGCAATTCAGGGTATAAAACAGGATGTAAATTTCCAATGATGTAGAGACCAAAAACTGAGACTAAACAGAATACGAAAAGCTTCTGTGACTGATGTAAGAATTGTGATAAAAAAATACACTCTTCGTTGAACGCTAATTGATGTTCACTTGATAAACTGAGAAATACTTTTTATTTCGAGTTTGAATAGCAGGATATTCTCGAAAAATCTGTATGAAAGTTAATCTCACGTGATTTGTTTATCCTTTAAGTTCCTTTAAAGCAAAACTAATATAAAATATTAATCCCTTTCAGTTGTGCCCTGAAACATTAAATTAGCTTTTCTCCCTTTTGCTTAACTGGGTAATGTTTTAATTATTAAACTTTTATTTATGTATTATTAGTTATTATACAAGAGTAATCCTATTATAAGAACCACCATGAGTTCTATAAATTTCATATAATCTCAAAGAATTGTTTGTTTGTTTGTTTTGAATTTCACGCAAAGCTACACGAGGGCTATCTGCACTAGCCGTCCCTAATTTAGCAGTGTAAGACTAGAGAGTAGTCATCATCACCCACCGCCAACTCTTGGGCTACTCTTAAATCGACAAATAGTGGGATTGACTGTCACATTATAACGCCCCCACGGCTGAAAGGGCGAGCATGTTTGGTGTGACGAGGATTCGTACTCGCGACCCGCAGATTGCGAGTCGAGCGTCCTAACCACCTGGCCATGCCGGGCCTAATCTCAAAGAAACCAAAACAGTTCATTTTTTTCTATAAGACTAAAGTACATTGAATTTTAGAATATGGAAAGCTAGTTGTCTCGTTTAAAAACATTATATATTCAATTTCATATTAAATTTGACTATTTTTTTTTTAAATTATTTATGATTTCTTTCAAATTTGCGACCAAAAATACTTAATATTGAATAAAATGTTAGATAATGAATAATAATTAACATTTTTCTAAGGATGAGTCATTGCGCAATACTTTCATCTTTTAGTATATTAAGCAGTCAATTTTCCTCATATAAGACAGCTACGTGTGGTCGCTAAAATCAACTATACTATCTAGAAATGATTATAAAATAATCTGGATTCTCGAGGTGAGTAACAAAACACCTCAATACCCCGGGCAGCTCTAGTCCCATCACAAATACGTTTTTTTTTTTATTGAAACAGTATCCATTGAAATGTTAAAGTTATTATGTTAATCGATTGTAATGAATTTGTTATTATATATTTGTTTTTAATATCGACGTTTGTTTAGATTAAATTTATATTTAGAAACACACACACATAGCTTATACTGTTAAATATGTATTGCGAAACTCCCGCCTATTCTCCAAAGTGGTGGAAGATTTTCTAGAGTAAGAATCAACAATATATGTATGTACGTAAACGCTTGCGTTAGCATCAGTATTGTTACGTAAAACTGAAATTTCGAAAAAGTCTCCAGACGCCTATGAATATAACCAACGCGACGCGCCAAAAAACAGTATATATGATTAGTTTGCTATAGTCAGTGTGCTATAAACTTCAGAAGCTATAACTATGATTGTTATAATGCTTACCAATCGGAAAACTTCAGATATTTGACGAGGAGCATTTACAAAGTTCGAACATTACAAACCATTTAACTTCGGTGGATTCTCATCGGACATTAGTATTTTTACGAAAACATTACCTAAGTTCAACGATGGAAAACTCGGCGTGTGTGGCTGGTGAATAACGAAGGTCAAAGCTAGCTAGTTTCCCGTTAAGCGAATTGTACCTACGTCAACTCGTAATTAACTCGCTCATCGTGAATCCTCGATAACATATCAAAGAAGTTCTAGGCTAGAAAGAAGACTTTATATTGCTTGTAAGTTTGTAAAATTTTTTGTATATAAGTCATTGTTTGTATTAACTATTTGTAATAACTGTTATTGTAAATTGTATTGTTGTTTGTATATTAAAACATATTTGTGTTACATTTGTATGTATGAATTTTGTTGACAAATATCATAAACTGTATATATATCGGCTTTTACTTAACAATATAACTATCAAATTTAAAGTATCATTTAGCTTGGTTTCAGACCTTTCGAAATTGTAATGAAGGACAGCGCTATACACAACTACTGCTGTCAGCAGGCTGGCTAGACAGTTCTGGGTTATATTACTACAGGACAGAGCTCTACACAACTATTGTGTCAGCAGGATGGCTAGAAAGTTCCGGGTTACACTGCTACAGGACAGAGCTATATACAACCGTTGTTATCAGCAGAATAAAAAGTTCTGGGTTACACTGCTACAGGACAGAGCTATACACAACTACTGCTGTCAGTACGCTGGCTAGGCAGTTCTGGGTTACACTACTACAGGACAGAACTCTACTCAACTATCGTGTCAGCAGGATAGAAAGTTCTGAGTTACATTGCCGCAGGACAAAGCTATACACAACTATTGCTATCAGCAGGATGGTTATAAAATTCAGGGTTACACTATTGCAGGACAGAGCTATATACACAACAGGTTGGCTAGAAAGTTCCCAACAAATATTTCTATCATGAACGGTCATCACGCTCCCATAAACTCACGCTTTGTGGCTCCTGGCTATGGAGTTTTATGAAAATACGGGTCTGTTACCAGAACTAAACGAAGTTCTCTCAACTGAAAGATGACATTATAACAGAGGCTCGTGTAATTCCTGGGAAAATGTTCGTGCTGCAACATCCAACAGCATTGTCAGAAGGAAGCATGAATCTAACATTATTGTGAAAATATTGAACAGTTGCTATAGTAACGTCGCAAGAATCAAAGAAATGTACAATTGTTGACTTCTTATAGACGTATACAAAATATTTCACCCTTTACATCACATGGTTCACACCTTACACACTTTTCCAAGTACCCATATTAACTTTATAGCTACCCTATAGATGGACGGATGTAACCCCCTTTAAATATACTTGATGCCAGGAATTAAAAATATACATATATATTAACACATTTGCTAATAGATATTGTGTTAATGAGATATGAGCCTTGAACTTCTCCTACAATTGCTATTTTGATTATATTATTCCAATAGAGGTACAGTGTAAAATTCATGTAATACTATGACAATGTAACATGGGCTCGAAGAGAGTTTAAATATATTCAGATAAAAATTTTAATAACTTTGTTAATATACTTTTGGCCACATTGTGTGTGTAGAATAACGATGATGTTATATATGTATATAAACTCTGGATGAATCACTTAGCCTGTAGGATTAGTAAGTTTTGCGATGTCTGGTGAAAATCAAACAAATGAATGTTGTTTAATGGATCGTGTTACACAAATATGGTTAAGTTTATTTTTTTAAACTGAATTTATCAGACCTGTTTTTTTTATTGTTTCCTTGAGTACAAAATTTTTTTTTGTTTGTGAAGACCATCATTTTTATTCTCAATTAGCACTACGGTGTCGTATTATACAAGGTGTAGTTGAGGGGGAATGAAATTATATAAGCAAATAAAAATCGTTTAAAGATTATACTTTCAATCCTCGTTAGTAGAAAAGACTCATCTGGAGGTATATACAACAAGTAATGAAAAGGTGTTTTTTTTATCTGAATACACACGAAAATAAAATTATTAAAAAAACGACCTTTACCTTCAAGATAACGATAATAAATCTATTTTATCTAAGCCAAGATTTCGCCACTGCGGCTTCATCAAAGTTAGTGATACAAAGGTTTTCTTTTCTCCAGCTCTTTGAATCGAATAACGGGATTGGCTGAGACTATAATAGCGCGCTCACAGCCGAAACCCATTCACATCTCGATGCTTAGCCCTCGATCTACAGCCCGACACACTTAATTGGTCACCCCCTCCCTAATAAAGGGAAATAATGTAGCAATTATTAACGTATTTTCTAATTCCGTTATATTATTTTTACGTCAGCGTTAAACGCAACGTTATTGGTATCTCTGACAGTCTATTTATTATTTCGTCCACTGAGCAATGTTATTCCGGAAACGTTTAAAGTAAAGACAGGAAACTAACTAACTTACGTATATTGTATAGAACTAAGAAAATTTTAATGCAAGTAAACTAATTAATGTTAGGAAAATATGCCTTTCAGTGGAATATTGGAGACGATTAACTAGCGGTTTTATGGATGTACATTTCATTTATTTGAAGGAAATAAATTGCAGCGCTATAAGATTTGCGTGTTTACTGGATCATTTTTGTAAAGATTAATGACATGAAGTTATAGCTGTGTGCTTGTTTTCCAACAAGGAAGAAATACGATCATTATAGTAAGAAAATTACTGTTCTTACTCATCAATAAGATATGTTCATAGCCGTCTTACTAGTGGCCCAGAGACGGAGTGGAGCGGACGGGGAAGAAACATACTTACCACAATAACAAAATGACTGCTCTTACTCCTAATTAAGATGTGCCCAGGGACTTCTTGCTGGTGGACCTATAGGATCCGTACCCCAGAAATCAGAGTTGACGAGGGGGGCTGTAGAATTACAGTTTCCTAGTTAATTTTTTTTTTTTTTTTTGCGTTGATACTACCACACTAAT
>NW_013666197.1:263719-282858 GCF_000517525.1 Limulus polyphemus | reverse complement strand
CCTTCCCCCAAAAATCAGAGTTGACGGGGGGGGCTTTAGAATTACAGTTTCCTAGTTAATTTTTTTTTTTTTTTTTGCGTTGATACTACCACACTAATAATGTCATGCGTCGTGTGTATAAACTGTGGGTGGGACTCTCAAACCTATGAAAATGGTCCTAGTTGTATCATTAAACCAAATCAAACCCATACTCTTATATGGGCATTTTCGTTATATTGTGCAAGAATGTGTTCTAACTATTACATATTTTGAACTTGACGTATATATGTGCTACCTTTCTCCAGTAAAAGGCAGTGACTCGACACATGATACACTAGTTTCATATGCCCGTAAATTCAGTGATACGTGGGCCAATGATTCTAGCTCGTTATCTCCTATAGTCATTTCTTGGGCAAGGTTCTATTGCACTAAAAAACTTGCTTAAATGTGTTGCTGAATATTGATCAGCCTCTAATGATATCCGTAGTACTCTTTTCGAGCGCCTTGAGTGTAACTTTTTTAGTAAAGTAATGACAAAACGGTACTTACAATTAGCGCTCAAGCGCTACTAAGAGTATGATAACTGAGTAATGTGTATTATAAGCGTGAACAGTGAACAGGTCTCTGTTACAAATGTCGTTTCTCTGTCTTATTTCTACATTTACTTAACTGGGTAGTTGTACTAATTATTATTTAACTTTTGACAGAGAGTGACGCCCTGTTTGCTCACTGTAATTTGGAATAGGTTTAAGGATGAGGAAAACTCTTATATCTCAGGATGGAATCCAACTCAGGTTTAAACTGGTGTGAGGAGATACATTTTTATTTCAATACCTCTCAACATAATTTGTCATTTGTTAGAATCAAATGTAAGATGATGGAATGGATTACGGAAATTTTGTCATCCCTGTGATCTATATTTACATAACTTTTCAAATATTTTTCCTTAACAAAGGTTTTGAAGCCACTCCTCGAAAAATAAGACGATAAGATAGAAATATCCATTTTTATTAACTTCATTTCAATTAGTAGTGTAATATGTTGAATTAAATTCTGACTGAGTTAAATAACTTGGCCACGTATGATATCAGTTTTAATCAAGCATACACTATTGGTTATATTTTGCTCTCTTTTTCAGTGAATGTATATACATTATATAATTCTCACTGAAGACAAACACGAATGTCTTAATTATCTAGGAGCTAAAAGGCCGTGAAATAAAATAATGATCCACACGTGTTTTAAAAATGTGTACGCTAAAGGCGTTTAACAATTAAGTATAATAAGTTTAAGAACTCAAATCACAATTTCACTAAAGATTAACGAATAAGTATGGGGAAAGGGTGTTGATGATGTCTCCTTGATAGAAGGAAATTATCAGGAGTAAAAGTTTCTATATATGGCGTAGAAAAGTGAATGACATAGTTTTATTTTTCGTTTAGAATCAGTGAAAGCCGTAACTGTTCACATTATGTCAGCACGGCCTATTGAGAACAAAATCTACGCAACAATCAACACATCAATAACTAATGTGCGCGGCTTAGCGCATAGAAGGTCGAGGTGGTCTAGTGCTTGCTCTGACAAATATAAACCAGAACCTTCGATCCAAATGAGCACGTGATCTGTAGAATCTGTAAAGCTCTTTGTTCAAATGCCATAACAAATCAAAATATTGGTCAAAAGAAAAAACAAAAAATTAACTTAGCAAACGGTAATGCCAAGCTGATTGAAGTTTTAGTATCTTTAAGGGTGGAATTACAGTTTCTTTGGCTTAGTTCTGTTTTTAGTTTTACATAACTGTGAAGTTTTATAATAAATGTATTTCATTTTTTTCAGTCATTAGTCTCTGTTACGCATTTGTATTTTCTACTTCTATTTCACCTAATGTCACAATAGAATATTTTATCAACGTTAGATAGCTTGTTTGTCTGTTTGTTTGAGAGCAAACCCACATTGGGCTATCCACTGTGTCCACCGCGGGAAATCGAACCCCGAATTTTAGTGATGTAAGTCCGTAAACTTACTGCTGTCTCACCGGAGGATATGTTAGAAAAAAAGTTTAAGGCGACTGGCTTCTCGTTCGTTGACATTTAACTTATTATATCTAAATGTGATAATAACTTTTATATTATTCTTCCTACCCATATACCCTAGAAAAGACGAAATGTTTTTCAACTGCTTTGATAAGCTGTGAATATACACAATTATCTAATGATTCCTAGTTAGGCTTTCTGAGTGAAATGATTGTACGTGTGCAAATAGAGCTTTTAAAACAGCTCTAAAAAAATCATGAAATCGTTTGGAACATGTTTCTCCGTGAACGCTATCTTTCACACGTACTTTCCCATTTGTCCTTTTGAGGTTATGTCGTCTAGGAGACAAAAGTCATAATTCAATTTTAAGGTGTTTCGTATTAATAACAGTTCAGCATACTAAAGTGTAGAATAGTGAAATGTTTGTGAAAAAACGGACTTTTGTGCCACAAAGTGGTGTCATCGTTCAATAAACTTAATATTATAATCCAAAACAATATTATGTAATGGAATAATTATACATATCAGCGTCCATATCATCTGTCATTACTTTCAGAACCTCAAAAAAAAAAAAAATTAAATTAAATTCGTATTTAATATAAAACTAACAGTGATATGTCTGACGTCACTCGGAAGCTCAGCGGTAAGCTTATAGACTTACAATACTAAAATACACGGTTCGATTCCCCGCGGTGGACCGAGAGCAGATAATCTATTGTGTAACTTTGCACTAAATAACAAATATCAATAACGCAGGCCTGCGACTTTAAACTTCATAAAAGTTGTTTTAATAACGGATTTTCCATAATTCAGCTACGCAGATATCTAAATTAACTTTTTTTTTCTGTCACGTAAGGATTTTTTACAAATCGGGAAGAAAAAACAACAACACTTACTTAGATCAAATTAATAATTCGTTTACCGCAATAAACATTTTTTATTATTATGTTTGGGTTCTAGAACGATTGATAAGGTTCTCACGTCGCGATTGGTCTAGAGATATCTATAGCCAGTGGTTGTCATCATTTTAAACATAAAAAATATATCACGATTTCAATGAAAATGATTCACTTATGTAAAAGTACATATGACGTTTTGTGAAAAATCTGTACGTGATGGAGAAAAATGGATATAATTTTCGGATTCAGCGTACAGGAATTACATTAGAACATGTAAAAATTTCAAGACAATAAAACCATCGCAGGCATATGTAATTCATCTAACCATGGAAAGCCAGAAAGTTCCAGAAATTTATAAAATTATTCAATGGAATAGAGGAATGAGAAAGTTGGAGGACAACATAGTTATTCAACAGTAACACCAGGATGAAAAACGCACTCGGTATTTATGCTACTACTCAACTCATTCAAATGTTTAAGTATTCAATCCACACCAGCTTTTGTAAAATTTCCATAAAGCATTTCTGGGATTGAAAGCTAACTACTTTAAGTTCAGATTGGTGCTACTTTCAAAAGGATGATATTTAATGATATTTACTGATTCTTTTTGTTTTCATTCATACGTTCAGTTATAACACTAACACATTATTACAATTATAACACTAACACATTATTACTTTTAAAAACTATAATTTGAATCAGTTTCTATCCACAATAAAATTGAGTTTTCTCCTGCGTATATTTATAATCTTATTAGTGGTTTAGGAGTTTACTTTGACTATAACATTCACATTCAGATTTGAATAAAACTCGATATAGAATAGAAAAACCAATTATTTAATTTTAAGGCTATTCAGTTATTGACGATTGCATTTACGAGATGTATGTATATAAAATTTTGAGAGATAGTTATATGACAATAAGCCCTTTGTGACTCAGCGGTAAGTCAATGGGCTTATGATGCTAAAAATTAAGTTTCGATACCCATGATGGGCAGAACATAGATAGCCCATTGTGTAGCCATGTGCTTTAAAACATAAAACAAAAAATTGACTTAAAATACAATTTATATATTCTTTTGCCAGTTGGTTTTTACTTGTTAATGCCTCTCGGTGACTCAGCAATAAGCTTGAAGACATATAAGACTAAAATGTACGATCCCTGCGCTGGGCACAGCGTAGGTAGCCCATTAAGCAGCTTTGTGCTTAAACAAACATTATATGTTTATTAATTAATTTTGCGTATTTTTTCATTAAAGCTAATTGTTTTAGATGTTTTCTATTGAAATGTGTAAGGCTTCCTTAGTGCCATTTCTTTTAAACTTAAGCGTGTCCAAACTCTAAATATATGGTACAACATATTCCCAGTAATAAGTCATGAGAAATTTAAAAAGGAAGGCCAACAAGATTTTTCGTTATGGTAAATGATGAGGAAATTATGGCTTTTTCTTACTATTTTCAGAATAAACTCCATTTTTTTACTTTTGCAGAAAGAACACTGTAAAACATCAAAATATTTAAACAGAATCATAATCTACGTGACATTGTCTTATAGTTAGTGGTCAAACATGCTAAAATGTTATTTAAAAATGATTTTATTTTCATATACAAAAATATTTTTTTTTTACACAGCACTTACCTTTCTGAACAGAATGTAAACCTCCGCCATTTTGGTTATGTTATATTCATTGACCAGAAATTAGTGCCAAAATTTTCCATGTTTTGTAAGCATTTAAATGAAATACTTCTTGAATATTAACCCTGATACTGTCTTTTGGTCACCGATCTTTCCAGTTCTCATTTTAAAACTTAATGTCATATACCTTCTTCTTCTTGTGAAAGTCGAAAATATGACATGTGAATAAGAAATATTTCGATTTACTGTCTTGAAACCGAAGAGTATCTAACGGAAAACGTTATCAAACTAACATCTCATTGACAAATATGCAAGAAAAATACCTGTTGTGAGATTCTGTATTATTTTACATTACGATTTACTACCACATCAATAGAGTAACGGAAGAATTTCGAGACATTTTCTAAAGCAGAGTAGCTGATGGAAGACTTAATAATTTAATGGCAACTTTATAATAAAACACCTTGTACCTATTGCAATACCTAACACTTCCAATATTTTGATACCTTCTCTAACATAATACTATGGATAGTCTGTCATGGATGGTTGACCGAAGATTTTTACACATATACCATCTTAATACTTACATAACCTTCAAAGTGAGTGGTAGAAGCCTTTAGTAAAGTAACGTATTTGGTGAATATTTTACAAGTAGAATAGGGTGAGAAGGATGCCATTCACTCATGAAAGACTTCCCATCTTCATTTTAATAATAATTAGACTTTGAGAATAATAGCCTATAAAACTATTCATTTACCATTTGATATTTCGATAGTGATTCTTTTATTAGAATAATAGCCAATGAAAGACACTACTCATCTAAAACTTTGAATAATGAGTCTCTTAGTATAATAACAGGCTTAAAAACTATTCATTTACCATTTCGATATTATGCTTATGAGAATAGTAGCATGTTAAAGGCTCTACTCGTTATTATTTTACAATGACTCGCAACCTCTGAAAGAATCTAGTATTCTATCAGTTCGAAAATTATCTCCTAGGAGAATGGCCGATAGAATTGTTTTTTTCTTCTGGTATGTTAATATATTGCAGAGCGGATGATGGAAGATTTTATTCATCTAATATCTTGAAAAATAGTTTGAGAAAAAAAAACACTCTACTTATTTAATATATTGATGACTGTCTAACAATAACAATAGCAAATACAAATATTTAATCAACTGTACCTTTTATTTTTTGTACGACAATACGAGAATACTGGTCAAGTAAAATGCTTCATATACCTAACATTTTGATGATTGTCCTACCAAAATAGTTATTCTTGAAAGACATTACTCATCTAACATTTCGATAACTACTTTACAGTAACAGCAACAAGTGTCGGACTTTAATCAATCATCATTTCGATCAGAAGGAAGATTTAACTTACCTAACATTTTGATGATTGTCCTACCAAAATAGTTATTCTTGAAAGACATTATTCATCTAACATTTCGATAACTACTTTACAGTAACAGCAACAAGTGTTGGACTTTAATCAATCATCATTTCGATCAGAAGGAAGATTTAACTTACCCAACATTTTGATCACCGCCCTACGAGAGGAGTTGCTGGTGGAAGACTTCATAGTCTGTCTGGAATGTTTGCTACGGATACTTTGAGGGTTTGATCCGTTGTTTGTTCCATGGGTTGTTTCATCATGAGACAGTTCTAATGACCGTTGCAACTGAATAGCGATGAGCACGTAGAGTATTAGAATTATACTCATAGGGAAGATAAAGAAGATAAGTGTCGAAATTCCAAAAGCATGTTTCAAAGGTCTTTTCACTGTACACACAGCATAGTCAGAGATATCAAATAAGACCACAATACCAAACTGAAAGGCTATGACTACAGCTGTTAGTGCTCCAAGAATCCAGATGATTATGACAAATTTAACTGCTCGGGATAATTTGGACATTGTATGGGCTCGAATAGGATGGCAGATAGCCAGATATCGCTCTACTGTAAAAGCGGTGATGGTCAATATGGACGCATTTGTTGAAGTCTCTGAAGTTAGGCCACGAAAGAAACAAAAGAATTCTCCAAAAATGTAAGGATAGCTCTCCCAGAGTTGGTACATTTCCTGAGGAAGTCCTAACACCAGCAGTAAGAGATCCGAGATAGCCAGGCTAAAAAGATAGTAATTCGTGGCCGTTTGCATGTGTTTGTTCTTCGCAATTACAACACATGTACAGATGTTACCAACTATTCCAGTAACCAAAATAGATACGTAAACCAGGGTCATGGGTACCACGAAGAACAAAGACTTTCTCTTAGGACCCATGTAGGCTTTATAATCCACGAATGTGTTATTTGTGCTAACATTTTCTAGCAAAGGTTTCACGCTTTCGGTTATATCATCTGTCAGAAGTGTAAAGTTTTTATCCTGAAGTGAGAATAGGATATCCCCTTCCATTTTATGGCACCGGTTGCAAAGAGTGTTGAAAACAAAAATTACTTTAAAAAGTTTGCAAATATCTCAATTAAAATTTCACTTTTCACCATGCATTTAGACACGTCAGGTTTACCAGTGAACTTAGTTTTATGAGAAGTTTCATAAGAGTAAAACCAACAACAACAAACTAATCAAAGTATTTCCATATTAAAGTCATTTGAAATAGTTTGTATTTTCTTCTTCTCACGCACTTTCGATAAGACTCAGAAAACTGAAATAACAGTATTGCTAGCTTATAGCAGAGTAACGACTCAAGCATGAGCTACAAAAGCTTGCGACAACCAGGCTGAACGTCATGAGTCACGTGGCCTGACGTATTTTGACTGTGGGTTTTAATTCTAAATAAGTGGGGTCTATATTATGTTTATAATATTTGTTTCCAAGTTCTTTCATTTTATTTGTTCGTAATGTGTGGTTTATTTTAAAAAATAAAAAATTATATTCACACACACACATCCTAAAACAGTTTTTCATTAAAAAGTTCACGCTGTTAATTTTTTTCACTGGAATTTATAGACATAAAAACAACAAAAAATGTTGAAATCAAAATAAACTATTTTTTTCTTAATAGTAGTGTATAGGTAAAAATTATCTTCTGTTGTTCTTCAGAAATATTGAATTTTATATAGGTAAAGGTAATCATAGCATTTCCTTATATAAAATACTATGACTGAATGTGGTTTGTGTATTTATGTTAAGCACAAAGATACATAATGGGCTATATGTAGTCTTTTAGTGTTATAAACTCATAAGCGCTAAGACTTACCGCTAAGCATTTGTTTTCCTAGAAAATTACTATAAACTATTAATTTTATGTTTGTTGTTAAGCGCAAAGCCACATAGTAGGCTATCTGTACTGTGCCCACCACGAATATCGAAACCCAGTTTTTAGCGTTATGGTTTTGGTTTGTTTGTAGTTAAGCACAAAGATACACAATGGGCTATCTGTGCTCTGCTCACCACAGGTATCGAAACCTGGATTCTATCATTGTAAGTCCGGAGAACTACCTCTGTGCTGCTGGGGGGGGGGGGGGCTTTAGCACAAGAGTCAAAACTAGCTTTCGGTTACAATAGAACATAGTGTGTAAAGATTATAAGAATCTTCCCAAGTAATGTAATTTTGACACATTGTTAATTTTCATTTAAACTTCTTTTAGCAGCTGCTAAGCTGTCAATAGACACCAGATCTTAGGTTTTATTAACGTTCAACTCTGCTCCAGTCTTGACTTTCACATTATATAATTAACACTGAGGTTTATTATACCTAAAGCGTCTTGACTTAATCAAAATAATAATAACCTGCATTTCAGAGATTACTAAATAAGTTAGAAGGTAATCAAATAATAAGACATCTTTTTTTCTTCTTTTTTTTTTTTGCTTTCATTTCAAAACAGAAGGGAATGCAATTAACTAGTAATTGGACGTGTCCTCATTTTTCGGTGATTTATACTAATCATAATTCTTTTTCTTTTTTACTTTCCAAAAGATATAAGAATTTGGAGCTTAGCTGTAAAATTATTAGAAGTCTTTGTCAGTTTATGTGTCAAGAAATTTATATTTTTACAAGAGTCTTCTATGAACACGTTTCGCTTTTCATATCAACTGTTGCTGCTAAAGAATGCGTAACGTTTGTTAACTGAAGAGACTCTCTTCACATCTTGTCACATTTCAGGAACATTCATTTGGTACTCAGTATACTTACAACACAAGTATCTATATATTTATTTACTCAAAAAATATATAAAGTGTATCCATGTAAAATATTCTTAGTTAGAAATATCCAAAGGATTTAAAATCAAGCATTTTTCCCAAATAGTGTCGCGTATGCTTCTAGTTATAATGTAGAACTTCGAAAACATTCGTGTTTTTAACGTGATTAAAATATTGTTTCACTTCTTAGAGTTGTTTCAAGAATAAAGAAGTTAAACCTATTAGCACGACACTGAAAATATGATTTCGTTTTTATATTTTTTTTATTTGTAAAAAGAATTTTACTTCATTTAAATATTTTCTAATTTTTTGTGGGGGAGGGGGGGATCGTAAATTACATTTTAAATGATATAATTTTAGAAACTGTTAAATGCACATCAAAGTACATCTTAATTTATGTTCACAAGCTGAATGCATGTGTCAGAATAAAATGGTTAATTAAACAGATTTAAGATAAGCGCTATAATAACACATATTAACACGGATATAAATCATAGCCCCGTAAGGATTAAAAGCGAGTAGAAAATGCACATTGAAAGTTACATTTCCGCAAAAAGAAATAAAAGAAGTCCTTTACAGTAAATAATAACTATAATACACCTGTTGGTGTGAATCTTGGAAAGGCAAACTGTATAGATTTTACTTACTTGGGTTTGAAATTGCTATACTTAAAGTAACGGATGTAATTATGAAAACACACAGACGATACATATACAGGAGTTACTAGCAACTACTAATCGCAGTTAGGCGGTGTATTTATTAGTGTTACGAAACTTTAGCACAGAAAATACAAAAAGAAAGAAATGCGCTAATAGTTTGTATGTGAACCTTTTGTTCCAGAGTATTACATGTTGTTTCATGTCGCCGTACAGTTTATCAATATATGATTTGGAATATTGTTCCAAATGTTCTGGATTACTCCTCACAATACAGCCAAGTGGTTTGATCCTCTTTTTGACCTTTCAATTTTTACTTTAGCCCTTACAGCCTCAAAAATGTTCAATTTGAGACTTTGATTATGCTCAGTTATGGTTGTGAGTGTGACTCATTGGTCTCTTTACCATCAATATACATCGATTCACAACATTTTTGGCATGCTTGGGATGAGTCAGGTTTCTGAGGAAATGGCATGATGTGTCAGAATTTGACTGTACTTGTCAGCAGTCAAGGTGCCATCAATTTTGCATAGATTACTTACACGTTGGCTGAAATGCAGCCCAAACTTGTATTGATACCTTACCATGCTTCACTGTTGACGCAAATTAATTGACTATAATAATATTTTCCTCTCTGCTGTCGAACAAACTGTTATTGTTTGTTGCTGAAAATTAAAGCGTGGATCCATCTCTAAAGGAATTTCAACCTTTGCTCATTCAATTGTTTATGGTTCGATGTTCATTTCAATCGTTTGATTTATCTACCTCTTCTCAGCAGAGGTTTCTGAGCAGCTACATGTTCATTAAGACCAATTTATGCCAATGTTTATTTACAGCAAAATATGCACTCTATTGTCGTATATTTCATAAAAAAAATAAACACTTAGATACTAACGTCACATTTGGAAAGTTTTAGTTTTATACCTTGACGACTTCTGTTATTAACAATGTCACTTTCATGCATCATTTTAAGAATCTTGTCATTATTCTTCGCAAGGAATATCTTTGAACAGTTAAACTTCTACACTCTTTTCACGTGTTGTTTTAGTCCTGGGAGAATTACTGGGGATGGAAAAAACTAAACGTGACAGTAATTTAGTTTGAAGGAAGAGTAAGCAACATTAAGTTAGCCTGCCCTTCCCAACTTGGGTGCTCGGGAACACTTGTTCCCCTTCAACCCCACACGTGAGAATAATTTGCTACAGAGATTATATTCATAATTGAAAACATTGGCTTGAGTTTTTTGAGAGAGAAGCTATGAAGAAGGTCGGCTGAGGGAAGATGAAATTCTTCTTGTCCAGTGGTGGTAGAGTCGATGAGGTGATGAACTCGATGACATTGACGAGGCAAGGCAGGAAAATCCAACATTTATGAGGGTGGGTTTAGAATTTAAAATGTATTTTAAGTGTATTTTATTGGGATGTTTTTAGATGAATTATTTTGATTGGAATTAAAATTGTAGTGAATTTTAAAATTACATTGAATTGAGTTTGAGGCCCTTTTCAGGGAGGCGGGGACCATAAAGTACAATGCCCTTTTTAATTTTGATGTGGTGTGAAGTCGGAGTGACCGGAGAAAACCCACTTTCACAGGCCAGACGCTTAAAAATATTAAAATTCCGCCTTAACTGGGATTTGAACTTAAAACCTCCACATAATAGTCGAGCATCATGACCACTATGACACCCAGTCTTTTTACTGGGGAAGATGTGGTTGCCAGTACTTTTATAGGCTTTATACTGGTGTGGTACTTTCTGATTGGTTGGATGACAGCCAATAATAGTGGAAAGCACATGTGACTGTACTATAGTGTATTTTATTTTCGCACGATACAAGTAGGGGATTCCCGTTATATTTATCGTTTATACCCTTATGCTCTCTGTTTTCATAATTATTTCCCAAACTGTATATAATAATTTTATTATTATTTGGAAATTTCAAATGTAAAGTCTATTCCAATAGTTGTAAACCTAGAAAACTAATAAAAGACAAATATTATTTTTTAGAATTCTAAGAACCCATCAGTGAAAGCAAAGATGTTATGATATGTCAACCACACTAAATCCCCCATATCTAGTGCTGACGAGGCCTTTCGCTCAATACAACTGCTAGTCAGACCGTCTGTGATATGACAAACATAGTAGTGGTCTAGGCGTTAAATATATCATCAGTTTTCGTGAACAACAACTGTTATGATGTGTACTTGATTAAGTAATTTATTGAAATTATTATCAATTCTATTTTAAGTTATTTACATATCGTCCCCCAGTGGTATGTCTGCGGACTTACAATGCTAAAAATTGGGTTTCGATACTCGTGATGGGCAGAGCACAGATATCCCTTTGTGTAGCTTTGTGCTTAATAAACAACAATTCACAAATCGTATTTTTACTTTTAATTTTTGTCAGCAGATGGCAGTAAATTACTGATACTTCATTTATTAAAAATAGAACCTTCTATCTAAAACTTTCAATACTCATATTTCATGATGCTCTTTTAAATAAACATTTATGTTCAACATATACCCAATTCCATGGTAATATCTTTTCTTACGTTTTTAATCATTTAATTCGTTTTTATGTGTTACTTTTCATCGTACATTGATAAACTTCAGATGGTTGTGATATCACTCTCATACACTTGTGCCACTGGAAACCGGAGATTTTAAAGACTTTAAAATACGGAAAGGATTTGAATTTAACTTCGTTCAAGACTGTCCGCTGCGTTCTCTGGTAGTTTTCCAAAAAACCATACTGTAAAATAAATAATGGAAATAATTGATAAAAATAATACCAGAAGTATAAGTAAAACAATTTTATCTACAGAAGATTCTACATGTATAAATTGTTTTGTCAAATATACTAAAAAAAAATGGATTAACTTTCGAGCTTAACTTCAGTACTATTGTTATTATTTTGTTTTACTAAAGCAACTTTTATATCATATATAACACTCATTCTCTGTTTAAACAACAAAAAACGTTTTTCTATCAAACCGAATTAGTTTCACATTACGGATTTTGCATTCTAAGATATTATCAGACTATTTGAACAATGGGATTTGGAAAATGTGATCTGTTCAGTAGTACTTAAAATGAATAAAAGACTATGATGGTTTATTTTCAAAGTCATCATTAAACTAAACTCTTAATTTTAATAAACTTTTTAATTTTTATTTCAAATATTTGTATTCCGTGCACTAACCATCCTGAACAGTTCTTCATTGTTATTAAGATAGAGTATGTGAAAGTTCAGAAATATATTTCGCTAGAAATTGGCTTGAACCATTTCTATTATATTTCAAGGTATTTTAATTACTGTAAGTTTAAAAACTATTCTGTTGAAAAAATTCCTAATTGTACAAACATAGTGCAAATGTTTTTACGAAACTAAAACAATAATATTTATGAGGTTTTGAATCCTTTTTTAATTCCCCCATAGAGTAACCTAAATTAAGTTAAGTATGTGAATAATATTATGACATTGTGCCTAATTATTATTCGATATTGTACAATGGATCAACTGTTTTATGATTAAAAATGTGTTAAATATTTCTCTTCTTTTTCACCAAAAGTATAACTGAAAAGAGAGTTTGTGACGTAGAAGCCTATTCAAGGCTCATCAGCACAACTCGGATCAGTAAACCAAATAAATTTAATTTTTAGTTTATGAATATTTCCAACAGATGGTGCCACATAATCTTTCATTCATGAGTAATATGATAGTTTATGTTATATCAGTTTTCTCTAAAGATATTTTACATTGATATGATATAATTACATGTGGTTGTACACGTTAATACTATGTTTTGATGAAGTTGTACAAAACTTTTAACTTCTGTATTATCTATATAATTGTGTAAAGGACAATGCAGGCCTCGAAATAAATGATTTTTAACCAAGGCATAATGTTATTGCGGAATAGACGCTGCTAAAATATTTTATTGCACTTCAAGAACATAGTCATTAAATATTTATTAATAATTCTCTCATCATTTCTGCAATTTTATGACTGAAAACTAATAAACTCAGCCTTGCTTTATTGTGCGAGAACATTGTGACAGAATTCGTTATAGATAAATAGGTTAGGCCCAATAAAACGTTCCTATCACAGATTGGTCTATATTTTGTGACATCCTTCACTGGTATGTTTGAAAAATACTTTAAAGTAATAACGATTTATTTAGGTACTCTGAAAATTAATGCATTTAAAATTTATATGAGTTCGACTAGCGTTCAGGTAGCGCCGATGGGCAGACCTGTATCTTATTAGCCTCGCTTTCTAATCTCTAGAAAATGATTGGATGAGCACATATCATTTCACATGTTAAAGAACTTTTGATTAACAATAAGCTAATTATATGGTTAAGAACCGAAATGATTTGAAGTAAAGTACACAAGAATTAAAACAATCCGGATATAACAGACTGACTAAAAAAGCTCGGTGTTTTAAATCGATACACAATCAAAACTAAAATCTATAATGGTTACATCGTATTGAACCATCAAATGGGTACCTTCGGTGCTAACGATATTTTCGACCGTAATCCGAATAATACGGTAAGATTTTTTTTACAATCTAAGATTATTTGGGTTGGTTCTAAATCCGCTCAATAAGTCTTTTCATTTTTACAAGTACCATAATCTCTTCGCGTAATTTTCTACGCCATTTTAAGAACCTAATTTTAATATGTGAGAAAGTAGATGATGGATATGTTAGTAAAGAACGAATTTTTTGTGACGTGGCGAGAAGCCATAAAAAGTGAAGGTTTTAACTTAACAACCATTTCTCTAACATATTCTTTCAGTGGGAAAATAATGTTACTCAAGCTGAAGAATAACAATTAAATTCACCAAACCATAGAACAGTATAAAAGTTTCAAAATCTGAAGTTTTAACTATATATTTAAGGATTTTAACGGTTTATTTTGAATATTACGGAAATTCAAAGTGATACGCATATCAGAGTCACAAACAGTGAGTAATTGCAAATAAATTGCCATCTTATCGTTATTACCATTCATTAGTACAGAAAGTATATAACAAACTAAATTGTACATTGTCCTATTGCGTTGTTTTTGTTTTAAACTGAACAGTACACCTTGTTGATACTGTCATGAATTTATCAATTAAAATCACATTAACGGAAATATTTCTCCAAACGTCCTTTATTATACACTACAATTCGGTTTCCATTTGATCATTTCAGTTTATATATAAGCCCATTCAGCCTGGATAATATCCATATATATATAGGCTTTATGCAAGCCAAGTCACGGTTTCGAATATTACATCGGCTCGTTTTCTTTAGAGGTATCATTTCACTATATTTCTGCATGCTTAGGGTCTTTCTCTTGATTCGTGATGAAAATTCTGCCCAGCTGTTAGGGTGTCATCAATTTAGTGTACATTGAGAACATCATTAGCTGAGATGCAGCCCATACTTATATCATTCACTCATCATACTTCACTGTAGATGTTGTAGGCTTACCGTAATCCTCTTCTGTCGATTGTTGCCAGACAGTTTAGATTTGTATTCATGTTTAAAGAACACCCGTCTCCAGTTCTTCTCGTCCAATTATTTTAGCCATGGCCAGGTGGTTAGGGGACTCGACTCGCAATCTGAGGGTCGTGGGTTCAAATTCCCGTCACACCAAACATGCTCGCCCTTTCAGCCGTGGGGGCGTTATAATGTACGGTCAATCCCACTATTCGTTGGTAAAAGAGAAGCCCAAGAGTTTGCGGTGGGTGGTGATGACTAGCTGCCTTCCCTCTAATCTTACACTGCTAAATTAAGGGCGGCTATCGCAGATAGCCCTCGTGTAGCTTTGCGCGAAATTTAAAAATAAACAAACAATTTTAGCCTTTTTTTGTTCGGTTGTCTCTCCTTAGCAGCGTTTTTTAAGCATGTATCCACTGTGAAAACCTAAACAGTGATTATATTTAATACATTTATAAAAACCATTTATCTCAATTATTATTATTAATTTGAGATAAAATATGGCGTATCAATACAATTTGCTTAAAATATTTAACGATTTAGTAAAGTCAGATACTTTAAAAAAACAATACATCTAGTTACTTTAAAAAAAAAATATTTAATAGTCGTTTACATCAATTGAAAAACTTTCTTACTCTGTTTTACATTTCAATTTTGAAATAAAGATAATTAAAATTAGAGTAGACAGAAACCATGATTTCTGTCCTTTCTATAAGATAAACATAGCTTTCTTCGAAAGCAAAACATTTATTTTAATATTGGTTGAATAGTTTCCAATAAAGTAACGAAAGTTCTAAATCGTTATTATAAAAGAGTTATAGATTTATCAACAACATTATTTAGCTTCTATGTGTAAATCATCGTCAGTTTTAATACATATAAAGAAATATAACTAGAATATTTAGTTCGTAATTTGTTATAAATACATTTATGCGATCTTTGACGTTTCTTTCATTATAAGGTTTCAGTTAATAATTCTGGAAAGTTATAACTCAGCTGTGAGGAACGGAATGTTTTTATAACGAGGTAATTGTACGATTTGTATATACTAATGTTGTATAGCAGCATATTTAACACCTATATGTTCAATTCAAATCAAATTCCAAAACAGCTGACGATGCAATATTGTCAAGAACGTCTTATGGCCTAAGGAATAATGGTTTTATAACGATGTTCGTCCTCCAGTAGGCGAGCGGTAAGTTTCCGAACTTACAACGTTAAAATTATGGGTTCGATTCCCCACGGCGGACACAGCAGATAGTCCAATGTAGCTTTGCTCCAAGACAAACGACAACAACAGCGTAACGATATTCTTAAACGACGTAGAACTCAAGAATACAACATTTTGCAGAAGGAGCTCTTTGATGTTATCTGTGGATATAGAAAATCTTGCCCTATAGAACGTTTAGAATAATATCAGGCTTCAAAACCACACCCAAGCCAATCTACAGTAATCCATTCATTCATAAAGTAAAGGCTATGGTTATGAAAGAAAACCTTCTAACCCAAAAACCCATTGTGATGAAACAGTGCATAGCTTCTGATACCACTAACAAGATACTAAACTAAAGGACCTGAAGTTCAGGACGACTCAAAAATAGCCAAGTAAGCCAAACGTTCACAAAGTTTTAGCCACACCTTGAAATAAGCGGATCTTTTTTTTATATATATAAAAAACATGACCGAAGAGACTGTACCACATGCTTATCAAGCCACCTGATGCAATTTCAATGGACTTTTGTATTTCGTCTGGTCTTGAAAGCCGACATTGTGGCATAGCGGAGAGTCTGTCGAAATTTTGTCGAGGCACTTCGAGGAGGCTCTGTATATCATAAAAAAAACAACAACTTATCCATCAACACCTATAACAATTAATCTTTACTCTTTCAATATCACTCCTATCTTTGCAATAATCCTGTTTCATGTGATCATTTTTGAAACGCTGAAATCCAGGGTTCGATTCTACGCGGTGAACAGAGTGCAGATAGCCAAACGTGGTTTTGATCTAAAACAAACACACAAACAAAATGATCAATTTATAAATAACTTATTACATTATATCTATACAAATAAATTCCTTTTAAGCATGCAGTTGAGTTCGGTCAGATGATCGAATACAACATTCATGGAAGTCAGGTTAAAAAAAAGAGAGACAAAAATACTTTACTGATAATTGTATTTTTAAGTGATGACTTGTATGCCAAATATCGAATTAATAGCAATTATTTGATTGATTTCACAGTGCTACTTTACAATAATTCACCAGCTCCTCTTTTATGAATATTTAGTGTGAAATATCTTTAATTATTTTAGATAACAAGTTTCATGCCGTGACGGGCTAAAACCTGTAGTTCCAAGTTATGCCATCTCTTATAATCCTAACTACATCAATGTTAGAGAATATCATCCGGTAAGGACTTCTGACCAAAAGTAAGTTCACATAGATCAGGACTAAGATAATCCTGTATAGTAAATTAACTAGATATATACAATACTATGAAATTATATAGGAGACTACTATCTGCACTGCCTCAGTGTACAAATATTTTTGCTTGCACTAACCAGAAACTCCCTAATGGTTCTTTTTTTATGATTTCACGCTATTAAGTAATTTATTATACCTTATACACACACTCCCCAACAGTTTTTCAGCGACAACACGCCATTAAACTAACACTGTCCAATCATTTAAATCATTTAAATCATGATGTCAGAAAAACACGTAGGTTCAAGAAGTACTGATATAAAATGATAAATACCCTATAATCCGAGCGCTTTCGAAAGGTGGACCTTTCTTCTTCAGTGGCAAATCACCTTTCGTAAGGTTATAGGGTTTTTATCAATTTGTATCAATAATTATTTGATGTATCTTCATGGGATTTCGCATTATTAAGTCTGCAGTGGATCATGGAGAAGTCTCCAGGTTTGCGACGTTAAAAATCGATAGGGTTTCGATTCCAGTAGTGGGCAGAGCACAATTAGCCCATTTTGTAAGCCTGCGCTTAACAACAACCAAACTACGTTATAAAACTATTATAATAAACGGTGCTGTAATGATAAAATAAAGTATGCTGGAGCAGCCTGTTGAATCAATAGGGAGAGATCAGTAGGCTAAGTGTAGGATTTCCTAATTATTAACTTTTCTGGAATCCATAATGTGCCACATTCAATGACCTAATACCATTTTAAAATTATCCAGTATTAAAGATCGTGAATTTAATTTATTCTAGGCAATTAATGACAAATTTAAGAACTAAAATTAAAACGCTTTTATATTTTTAGAGATTGAGGTACCCAACTGGCGTTCCATTTTTATGACAAGTACGAGAATTTAACATGGGATTGCTTCTACCTCACTAACTGTTCAGCAACGCTTTAATACTTCTATATAGTGACTCTTCTAGAGTCAGTGCGCTGTCAAACTAACTTAAAATGTATTCTTCTTATCCCCATACTTCTTCAACGACTATTCTAAGAACTTCCTAATGCGCTGTCAAACTAACTTAAAATGTATTCTTCTTATCCCCATAGTTCTTCAACGACTATTCTAAGAAGTTAATATGGTGATATATTGCGAGATATATTATAATAATTATTTAAAAAATAAATAAAATAATAATAATAAGTAGACCAAGAAAATATGTAAATAATAGCTAAGCAATGGGAAAAGGGGTAAAAATATAAAGTATGTCTTGTAAGTAACTCCTGAAGATGACGTAGATCACGTCGAAACTAGTACTTGTAGAGTGTTGTTCTAAAGTGGAAACCGTTCGGTTTCAATAAAGCTTTAATTGTGTAAATACAAAACGTTGTTTTTAATTATTTATTATACTACTTTAGACTATCAAAAGAAACCACCAGTATAAATGATTAACTATTGTTCTTGTGAGTCAGGATAAGCCATATATTACAAGTAATAAAAACATTTTGTAAATGTAAAATGATATAGGAATGGCAGTGCCAAAAAAGAATGCAAATATAAGAATATAGGGATGATACAGCTATAAATAAATCATCCCTACATGACTTTCAATATTAAATTTTAAGGTTATACTCTAAAATGTATACTTGACTTTGATATTACGGCTGTTGGAAATTATATATTCCTGACTGTTGGTATGAAGTTAATCATAATATCATGGTCATGTTAGGGTATTCACCAATGTAGTGTAGCTAATAACCTAGGACTTACGTACAAGTAAAACCAAGTTGAGTAAAAATATGTCTTGATTATTACAGACTCTCGCTACGAGGTCGGTCGAATTGACCAAC
>NW_013666197.1:259200-262719 GCF_000517525.1 Limulus polyphemus | reverse complement strand
CGGTCGAATTGACCAACCTCGTAACCATTTTGTGTTCGTGCATTTTACAGTGTAACATTAAATTTTAACATTGAAAGTGATGTAGTGATGATCTATGTACAGCTGTATCATCCCTATATTCTTGTTTGCATTCTTTGTTTTTTGGCACTTCCATTCCTATATCATTTTACATTTACAAAATGTTTTTTATTACTTGTTTTGTGACGTTTTTCTCCCTGAATAAAAGTTAGTACATTCTATGAATGTGGGTTATAAAATTTAATATTATGTGTATTGATTTGTCTTTACTTCTTCACTTCATAAATAATATAAGGGTTGGATCCCTAAAGACATCGATTGTATAGTGAACAAAGCATTAAATATTCTGCATGTTACAATCATTTAATGTTCATCTATTATTATTATTGGTTGGTAATTTCTGTTTCATCCTGTACTTAAGCTTTTTAAAGGAACAGCAGATTTCTATAAGAAAGCTAACTTCAAGGGGTAATCATAACATCGTTTACACTAACATTATGATTTTCTCTAAATTACTACTAGTTATTACGACTAAGAGATGACATCGTGCACTGCTCAGAAACACATAGAATGGATTAAGGTTTAAACTGACGTTAGTGATAAAGATATTGTAGAGTTATCTCGACTAAAACAAGAAGAAGAAAGACGAAAAGTTTGGTGGGTTGGTCACATTCTGGTCTGGTGTCTTAGCGATGGTTTCTTGCTTTGTTTTGGAGCTTGTTGGGTAGAGAAACAAGTAAAAGTGAATGACAATCATTTTTTCAAGTAAAACTCGCTGTCATTCTTAATTTTTAGCGAGTATATTTGTATTGTGCCTATTGAGTACCTTGGCCATCCATACATATAGAGACGACCTGCTTTATGATGATGTAGAATCAGGTACTGTTCGTGCTAAATCAAGTTGTCAAGTTCTCACAGCACACAAACCTTGTTCCGAAATTCATTAAGCGCTTAAAGCTTTATTTGTATATAATAGAGTTACAGGAGCTGATGCTTCATAGTAATAAATTTGCATACGATATATATATATATTTAGTGTTTATTTAGAGATAAAAACTTTATAAAGTTGCAGATAAAAATAACTAGAAAACATTTTACCGAAAATAATAGCAACCAAACCATCCTTAGATCTGAATAACATAGTGCGTTAAAACCTTAGCATGTTTGCTACTCCAAAAATAACCTCAATAACTGTGGCCAGTAAAATAATGATTGATTCAAAAGTTTAACTGAAACGAATAAATATAGACATCTGATTATGATCGGCATCAACGACGAGGCATACTGGTTTCACGAGCTAAGTGTACACCTCTACATACTGGTTTCACGAGCTAATCGTACACATTTTCTTCCTTGTCATAATTCGTTTCTAAGAAAGTTTCAACGGTTTCCAGATCATTTTCTTCTATCTCGTCAGACCGCTTACGGCGACCAATTACCTGTGGTTGTTGGCCGATGATTTGCTGAGGTAAAGGAGAGCAAGTTAATTAAAAACAGCTATTTAAGAGGCAAAAACATGAACAGCTATTTTCAGATTTTGACTTATATAAACAATAAACAACATATAAGATAGATTCTGAAATACACTTAGTAACTGTTATAAGATGTATTTTGAAATACACTTAATAACTGTTATAAAATGTATTCTGAAATACACTTAGCAACTGTTATAAGACATATTGTGATATACACTTAGCAACCGTTATATGATCTATTCTGAAATACAGTTAGCAAATGCTATAAGATGTATTCTGAAATACATTCAGCAATTGTTAGAAGATATATTCTGATATACTCTTAGCAACCGTTATAAGATGTATTCTGGAATACCGTTAGAAACTGCTATAAGATGTATTCTGAAATACACCCAGCAATTGTTATAAGATGTATTCCGAAATACATTTAGCAACTGTTGTAAGATGTGTTCCGAAATACATTTAGCAACTGTTGTAAGATATATTCTGAAATACATGTAGCAACTGTTGTAAGATATATTCTGAAATACATTTTAGCAACTGTTGTAAGATATATTTTGAAATACGCAACTGTCTGCTACCGAGCTTAGTGTGGATATCTTACGTTTATTCAAAAAGTTCCGTCGACACAGGCACACACGAAAATAATGGAGTTCAACAGCAGTTGCCCGCGTATGTTAACAGATGGCAAAACAATTCATTACGTTAGATTGGCTGTACTAGTACTGTCATGTTTTGTACCACGTATTCTGTTCAATAGAATGACAGTAATAAAATATGTCACGGAGATGGGTCTTGTGTACGAGAGTGCTTACAGTTTTTCATTTTTAGTGTTATTGTAAAATAATTACAAAAAAGCAAATTAATGCAATAAAGAAATGAGGTTACTAAAATTTTAAACTAATGCAAAATAACATAAAACTACATGCAGTATGTGTGAAATGTGAAAGACTTGATTACTTAAAACAAACATCTTTATAAACAATCAGCAAAATCGTTACCTAGAAATTAATTTTTCATTAAAAAATATTAATCAATATTTTTTTCCCAAAACTTAAAATTACTCACACTTAAACAAGTTGTCAAGAGGCAGAAAGCTTGGGTTTGCGTAGAATTCACAGGTAAGGATGTCTGTAAAAATTCGTATTATATCCTTTATAAGCACACTTATAGAATTATAGTTTCAAAAAATCTGAAGTTCGTTAAAAAACCCACAAATGACCTTTATTTTATATTTATTAAATATATTAATTTTATAAAGAAAGTGATATAAATATGTATATTTTTGGAAGCGATAATACAACAAATGTGTTATACATTTATATTTTAATTTATAAAAGTACTTTCATAACATCCAGTTACGTGGGTTTCTTATTAATTGATTACAAAAAAAAACATTTATATGTTATTATTATTTAGTACATTTATGAATTACTAGGGCCCGGCATGGCCCGGTGGATAAGTCACTCGATTCGCAATCCGAGGGGCGTGGGGCTAGCAACTCCACCCCGATAACAATTTGCTACAGAAACTGCAACAACACTTCCGTCGGCGAAGTGTTGTTGTAGCCCTATGTTCCACTAGGAACGACGGGAACTAAGAAGAAGAAGATGAATTACTATTATAATTAAAAGGAAGCTATCTAGATAATACGTATTGTAGCAAAACGATGAACAAACTTGAAAGGTGTTTCATAAGTGTTAAAAAGTTTTTATTGAAGTCTTTGTAAGGTAAGCAACACTAAAACCTCCGAAATAAATGTCCAACTTTTTTTTTCATAAATCTTCATATTTTATCTGCTATATTCACTTCCCTAATTATATGTGAAGTTGGTCAGTTTGACCAGCCTTGTAACCACCATAAAAAATACAAAATAAATCAAAATTATCCTTTTTTTGCTTTCTAGAATTACTTCAAATTGTAGCAGGAAACTACATTTGCTTATACTAAATAACTTAAAGCTTTTAACTTTATACATTTGTTTCTAATTAAATTTTATTGTTTTATTAGCCACTTGAAAAGTGCT
>NW_013666197.1:257022-258328 GCF_000517525.1 Limulus polyphemus | reverse complement strand
ATTTTATTGTTTTATTGCCACTTGAAAAGTGCTGTAAAGTGTGAAGTACTTAAATAAGACAATGTTAGTAATATGAATAATAAATTACAGATGAGATTGTCAAACTTTGTAACAAACCGTTGGTAAAATTTCTGTATCTAGATACGTATCGTATCGGGGCATCAATATCTAGAAACATATCGTATCGTATTAGTCCTGATAAAAAGATAAATCCTCAAAATCTCTGCGTCTTGTCACAGCCTTTTTATTCATTTTTAATTAAAAGTTGTTTCCCTCTCTTCACGCAGTTGTTTCCCTCCTTTTGAGCTATCTGAGAGAATCGACAGATACGCTAAAACCAGTAACAACCACAGAAAAAAAAAGAAAACTTACCCCTCCATAGCACGTGTTCAACTGAAAGTAAAATAATAAAGTACTTCTTGAGTATCACAACCTTATTGATCTACTGTACATCCAACAATTAAGTAACTATAAAAATAACCACTAATGATAAAATATAGTAATTCTAGCTTTAAATTATGTCTGTTTATTAACTCGACGTTTATGGACAGGTTATATCATTTCTATTACCCCAGCAACTTAATAAACTACAGAGGTTGAGTACGGTATATTAAAACGATTTTGAAACCTCACCACGTCGTTATAGCCCATGTCGCCAAGTCCGAACATGTTATATCTTACCTGGGACACGTGGACAGCTTTTACATCTGACCTTTGTGTTCGTAGATTCTCAACGTTTAAAAGATGCACTTTGCTTATTACTGCTGGCCTATTTTTGGATGATTCTGTTGTCTCTAGTTGATCTATATTCATTTGTTTTACAATGTTATTAAGTATAAGAAATATTCCAGTCTTGGAAATTCTAAATCTCTAATCTCAATACGTCTTTATGAGCTAAGTGTATGAATGTTTTGTGTCGGAAATGGCTTTTACTTACCCTTTCCAAAAGCGATCTCTTTTCTGTGGCAACACACTACCTAGGCAACATCAAACACTATCAAAATGTTTGTTTGTTTTGAATTTCGCGCAAAGCTACACGAGGGCTATCTGCGCTAGCCATCCATAATTTAGCAGTGTAAGACTAGAGGGAAGGCAGCTAGTCATCACCACCCACATCCAACTCTTGGGCTACTCTTTTACCAACGAATAGTGGGATTGACCGTCACATTATAACGCCCTCACGGCTGAAAGGGCGAGCATGTTTGGTGGGATGTGAATTCGAACCCGCGACCCGCACTATCAAAATGTAGTTACGATACATGATGTTCCATCGCAGTTGTGATTATCCATGAATTTGCTGAGTTTA
>NW_013666197.1:255260-257001 GCF_000517525.1 Limulus polyphemus | reverse complement strand
GTACCGATTCCCTCGTGGCCTATACGCAGTCTACATCGTAGTAACTACAATCTATATCTACATACGTCTTTATGAGCTAAGTGTATGAATGTTTTGTGTCGGAAATGGCTTTTACTTACCCTTTCCAAAAGCGATATCTTTTCTGTGGCAACACACTACCTAGGCAACACCAAACACTATCAAAATGTAGTTACGATACATGATGTTCCATCGCAGTTGTGATTATCCATGAATTTGCTGAGTTATTTATTCAAAATCATTTTAGCATAACATACTCAGTTCTCTGTATAACTAATTAAACTTCAATATTACTATTTGTAATGGGCGAGATTTAAGTAAAAAAAAACACATAACTTTTATAATTCACATGAATCTGAAAAGAGATCAGCACAAATAACCCGCTAAAACATTGGATTAACGCAGTTCTGTATTTTTATATTTACGCTCTTACGAAACATACAAAAAACTTCTTCGAGAGTTCGATTATATTATACGTTTTTGTCAAAATTCGATATTTGATTTAAAGTTTTACTTTCACATAAATGCAGGTTACAGCTTCTATTGATAAGAAATAACTAATCTCCGCCACTCTGTCGTTTGAAAAATAAACATGTTCACTATTTGAATGTTTTACGCTAAGACATAAGAAAGACGTTTTGTCTTCCACGTTATTCTTTATTTTATATTTACAAATTTTAGGTCCCAATTTCAGAAACTGTCGTCGTGTGTTTCTATTTATGGTAGTTTTAATGTGCACATATATATATATATGGTCTCCATCAACTTCGGATTATCTTAATAAAGTCAATGATTATTGTTCAGTTTTTAAAGAATGCGTACTTAAAATCAATCACCAGTATTTGTAGAGTCAAACTTTTAAAGCCCTTTCGTTACTAATTTAGTTTTCAAATTACCTGTCTTCGAACAGTATTTCAGAAGTATGTAATTTGTAAGTTTTGTTGTGGCGTCAATAATATATCGTTAAAATGAACTTACCGTATTGGTAAATGTTTGGCCAGCAATACATCTGACACACGAACTCTATGTCGAAAAACAAACAAACCACAAAGCACGTGCATGTAATTAAATAAATGATATCTGATAATATGAAAAGTATCTTTATGAAGAAATTTATAAAATAAATAAAAGAAAAATGAATTTAATTTAGTATTCTTTATACACCAATAATTTTATATATATATATTTACTTTTCAACAAACTCTCTTTACGTGTGAAAACACTTGAAAATACTATTGAACTAATTATAATGTGCAAGAAAGTTTCCCTTCCTTCCTTTTCATTGCAAGGTTGGAGCTCAACCGTAGAGTATTTTCAAACGATAAGGTATAAACATCCAGAAATTTGCTATACATTTTAACTCCGAGCACCAATTTTTTTTTGTTCTTAGTCAATATCGTTTGAAAACCTCTGCAGAGATTGCAGGTTATAACTAGTTTATGAAAGCATAATAGTTTGTTATGCTTCTTCGTTTTTACTTTTAGTTTTTCCATTTAAGATGCGTTTTATCTTAAACAACATAGATTTATAAAGTACTAGAAGATATGATGACTTTCGTGTGTTATTACTACATATTACTACAGTTCGTGTTAATTCTTACAACATTTCGTGTATTCTTACTACATATTACCACATTTCGTGTTAATTATTACTACATATTACTACATTTCGTGCTAAATATTACTCCATATTACTAAATTTCGTGTTAATTATTACTACATAT
>NW_013666197.1:249643-255250 GCF_000517525.1 Limulus polyphemus | reverse complement strand
ATATTACTAAATTTCGTGTTAATTATTACTACATATTACTACATTTCGTGCTAAATATTACTCCATATTACTAAATTTCGTGTTAATTATTACTACATATAACTATATTTCGTGTATTATTATTACTACATATTACTACATTTCGTGTTAATTATTATTCCATATTACAACATTTCGCATTAGTTATTACTACATATTACTACATTTCGTGTTACTTATTACTACAGATTACTACATTTCGTGTTAACTATTAGTACATACTACCACTTTACGTGTTAATCATTACTACATATAACTACACGTGTATTATTACTACATATTACTACATTTCGTGTTAATTATTACTAGATTTCATGTCAATTATTACTACATTTCATGTTAATTATTACTACATTTCATGTTAATTATTACTACATAGCGGATATTTCCAAAGTCACCTTCGCTGTTCATACGATTACGTCCAGGAAATCGATGGACACAACGTTGTTGTGAATCTCGATGTGTTGACCAATCTGGCCATTCAGAGGGCTATGCACACAGTCATGTGGTCTGCTTTGATAATATCATAGTCACACTACATGGTATCTATAGGTATAAACGCAGTCGTTTTAACAGCGGAAGTGATTTTGGGAAACACCCGGCATACATATCTAAGAAATATGTGTTCAAATAAAGACAAATGAAAATTAGTTTATAACCTACCTGCAAGCCTTGAATCATTGAGTTGACGCAGACTTGGACGGTCTGTAATACATTTGTAATATATCTGTATTTAACTGCATAAAAACTTCAACAAGCTATAACAATTTAGCCAAAGTTATAATTTTTTTCATTATTTAAAGTACACACTGAAAATAAATAATATTTTATTAAGTCGCCAGTCTCAACCGTTAAAAGCTAAAAAGTAATTGGTACAATCTTTAACTTGTCATGCAAACTTTCTGTTGATTAGCTATACAAACTAGTCAAAATATACTTTTACCTTTACAAGCCAGTCGATGTATGAAATTACTTTTATCAACCATTCATTGTATAAACCTAATTTTACAAACAATTTAATATTTTGTTTTCTCTATAAAAGCTACAGTCAACATATCGTTTCATTCATACTAGCTAGTTAATATATTGTTTTTACCTTTACAAACCAGTCAATGTACAAGCTCACCTTTACAAGTAAGTTAACTATTTGGAAGCTACAATCAACATATCGTTTTATCTATACGAGCTAGTCAACATATCGTTTTATCTATACAAGCTAGTCAACATATCGCTTTAGCTTTACAAGTTGGCCAGTACGTCGCCTTCTTTTTTTATCAGTTAGTCAATATTTAGTCTTCTTTGTACAAAATAGTCAATTCTATAATTAACATAAACAAAGAAAACGTTTTATTTTTCTAGTGTTATCTGCTGTTTTCTTCAAATAATATTTATAAAGCCCAATCACAACTCTCATTAGATTCACTCTTTGAAATGCTTTTTTCTTCAACAATAAAACTTATTGAAGCAAAACTCACGTGCGGGATGATGAAGCTATACGTCATGAGTTAACTATATATACTTCAACAATAAACGTTCGGAATACTGAAGCTATACATCATGAGCTTACTATATATACTTAAGTAGTGTCATTAAAGGAAAAGAATATATCTTTTTTATTTTTACATGTCCATTTTTTATAAAAAATATATTAATCTCCAAATTAATAACAAAAATACACACAACAAGAAGGCTGTGACAAAACGTATCGCCGCCTACCTGGAAAATTCCTGCAACCACAGTGAAAATCGACAAAATGCAGATAGCAAAGAACACCTTTTTGTTCATCGTAGCAACAGTTTACCTTAAAAAGAAAATTAAACTAATTTATTTACATAAAGTACAGTCCCACACATATATTATTTTATGCAAGAATAGAAAAAACACACACACATATATATATAAATATATTTAATCACTTTTATGCCGTTACTTTGAAGAAAACTTACTAACAGTAATCTTTAATGACAGTTTAAAATTATTTAATGTTTAACCCTTGTAATTATTTGCAAGTACAGTGAATGTTTTAAAAGGATACAGTTCTACGCTTTGATTGGATCGTTATTGTTGTATTCAGTTTATTAGCACAAAACTACCCAATGACGAGCCGTACCTAATGTTAAATTAACATAGACTGCAGGGAAAAAAGGCTAGTCAACACTATCTATCTTCAACTGTTGAGATACTTCAGTCCAATAGAGGGATTTGATCATCACTCTTATAACGCACCCACAACCCCAATGTATGGAGAGCAATTCTGCTGCAACAGAATGTGAACCATGGATCCTCGGTTTTACAGTTCAGCATGCTAACGACAAGGCCTTTTCCGGGCCCACTAATTTTAAATTTATACACTAGAGGGAAGACACTTAGTCAACAACACTCACCACCGACTCTTAGGCTACGATTTTCTGACCGAAGAGTGGGGCTTGAGCATTACTCTTATAGTGCACTCAAGGTCTCAAAGCGTTTTTTTTTTCTTTTGTCGTGTGTGTGTGTGTGGAAACGGGACGCGAACAGTGAAACATCGGATTCACAGCCCAAATACACTAACCACTGGACTACGCCACGCCAAACTAAATCGTTCTAGCTGTCCCGTGCATCAAATTAGCCTAATTCATGGTTTTAGACAGATCTGATTATCTGGTTAATTGGAGAAAATTTTATGTATCACATCTGCAAAACACCTTAATATATTACTTAATCTTCTTTCTCGTATTGTAGAAACTCACTAGTTTGTAATTTTGTTTACACAAAGTTAAAATATTATCCCCAGAAAGTTATAGTATTCGTGATCAATTTTGTATATTACAGTAAACTAAATAAAGAAAATGCAATGAGGTACTACATACTAAACTATAACGTATGTTATAAACTTTTGATTTGTTGTACTCACTTTTACTGATCCTAGGAGGAAGCTTTCAATATGGTTCTGCAATTAGTCTGTTAGTCCACAGTTGATCGACTGTTCATTTTATAGGTAATCTCTGACCCACGTGACAGAGTTTCTGATTTTGCATTTAGTGAAAACAAATCATAATAACGTAATTTTATTCATCAACAAGGGCTGTAGTTGGGTCACGGGGTTAAACTATGCATTGTTCTATATTCATTTACCGACAAAATTGTTCCTTCCGCGTCTACATTTGTTGCGTAGAGTTGTTGTTATGCAAAACTCCTTACATACCGGAGTTGGTAGAACAATGAACTGTCTGAAATAGTCAATAGGGGATTTGTGAGATCCTTTCGTGTAACGTGAAAGAGGGAAGGTTTGATTGTTTTAGCGCAAAGCTACACAATAGCCTATCTGCGCTCTGTCCACCACGGGGGAATCAACACCTGGATTTAACGTTGTAAGTCTGGAAACTTACTTTTAACCCACAGGGGGACAAAACGAATTATTCCAGTGACTTTAAGTTAAACACAAGATAACAGAACAAGAATTTCTTAACTAGATTTCAGTTTGCCAGATTTGGTATATATTTTAATTGAATTTAAAATTTGAATACCCGACAAAATTATTTATAATTTAATATTTGAACTTACCTTTTCTGTATAGAATACAATTCCTTGTGACAATGATGTTGATAAATAAAAACATCCTCCAAAAATATATTGAACAATTTCTTGACTTGAGGAGAAGAAGGTAAGCTGATTTTTGCTGGCTGAGGAGTGCTTGAGACTGGTATTGACAGTAACCTCGAAGTCTTAATTAGATTTATTTTCCAGTTTTATGAAATAAGGTAAAGCACGCATACCAACAATACTGAGACATAATCCAAACATAGCTCAGTACGCAAATCTAATGTTGCAGTTGAAGCAAATACAGTTGGTCCTGCTAAACTGAAACAACTCGAAATCCCAAATTCCCATTTTTCTTCTTATTGTTGCCCCCAGTGGCACAGCACTACGTCTGCGGACTTACAACGCTAGAAACCGGGTTTCGATACCCGTGGTGAACAGATCACAGATAGTCCATTGTGTAGCTCTGTGCTTAACTTCAAAAACAAACAAACTCTTATCGTTAGTTTTATATTTTTTAAACATACGGATTGCTATTAGCCTTAAAAGTCAGTTGTTAATTAGTGATGAATTGTAAAAGCAAGGTCAACTAAGACAGAAATTTAATAATGATATTGACAAATGACGTAAATAAAACATTAAACATCTTTACAAAGCTGAAGTCGTATCTTCTAAAATATCTATTACTATATTTCTGATATTAGTGCGCCGTCTTTTTGTGCCTTTAAGTCATTAAAATGTTACTTAACAATACTCTTATAGATGAAATCAGCAGAGTATTAAAATGCTATTTAACAATACTTTTGTAAATTATTTCAGCAGAGTATTAAAATGTTATTTAACAATACTTTTATAGATTATTTCAGCAGAGTATTAAAATGTTATTTAACAATACTTTTATAGATGATTTCAGCAGAGTGTTTATGATGAACAAACAATGGTTATTAAGTTTTTTTATTTTGATTAAACAGTATAAAAAAATAATAGGGTGAATGAAATTGAATGGCCTGGAATTTTGTGTACCATATAATGAAAATGTAACAATTGAAATATGTTTTAATTTTATTTGGAGGTAATAATATCTAAAAACACGTAATGTGTTTCTTTGATATTTACCATTTAATAAGAATATTTATTTTGAAACTTTAAAACAAGCCATGATGATGTGCATGGGTTTATTAAGTTGGGAGAAAAAAATTCTGATAGGAACAGTATTCTCAATGATAAACTAAATGTATTATCTTTTTGAGATAGAAAAACTTTCTATTTTATTTTTCTTAATCATTTGTAGACACCAAAAAAATTATAAAATTGACTTTCCATTAAATTCCAATCTTTTCGGCTTATAATTTCAAACTAGATAAACACTTAGTTCGATATTTCAATCACTATAAGAATCAAGCTTTTTTATAAAAATAATATGATAGTCACTTTTGATGTGAAATATTTCTTCACACAAAGTCCCTTTTTTCTGCCAGATTGTTTATTATACTCTTGAAACTTTACATTCAGTAATCGTCTTCTAGATCTATGTTTAGCTATTCAGTAATCGTTTTCTAGATCTATGTTTAGCTATTCAGTAATCGTCTTCTAGATCTATGTTTAGCTAAGGTAGGAACTGTGAAAAAAATTGCTTCTTCTCATAACAGCTTTCAGTTCGGTGGTGTTTTTGCAATCAAATTGAACGGTTAATCACTAGAAACACAAGTTTGCGATCAAATATGAAGAAAGAAGCTAGTTAAACTTTTCTCATATTCCAAGGTTTTATTATGTTAGATATTTACTAGTTTTTCTACAATATTTTACTTATTAAAACGTATTTAACTGGAACTTATCTTTATTACACAAAACGTCCCATTCGTTAATGTCTTAATTCAGAAACGCAATGAAAGGTATCAAAAACGGGTATCAAACCCCAGATTCTAGCGTTGTAAGTCCGCAGACATACCGCTGTGCCACTGGAGGGGGGGGGCAAATAACATTAAAGTAACATACCTAAAGATAATTCATGTGATCATATTAAGAAAACCATCCAAACGAATATATATC
>NW_013666197.1:239300-249119 GCF_000517525.1 Limulus polyphemus | reverse complement strand
AGTTGATTAATTTTTATATCATTCCTTTCAATTAAAATTGAACATAACGTAAGCGTCACACATCCACTCCTTAGAATATATATTATATATTAGCATTCACTGTAATGGACCTGATGATGGCAACTTAACTGGACGAAACGTTTTTTATGCTTCTGGGTTTGTTTTTACAACGATTCGATCAGCAATTAAAAGTATATTTTATTGTATATAACTCATTGCCAGTTGCCCTATTTTGATATCATGCTCTTTCTACTTTACTCATTACTATTAAATAAATAACAATGTTTGTTTGTAATTAAGCACAAAGCTACACAATGGGATATCTGTGCTCTCCCCACCACTGGTATCAAAACCCGGATTCTAGCGTTGAAAGTCCGCAGACAAACCGCTGTGCCACTGGGGGGCAAATAACATTAAAGTAACATACCTAAAGATAATTTATGTGATCATATTAAGAAAACCATCCAAACGAATATATATCCAACTGTGTAAAGAACATGCAAACCAATGAATTTTTATATGGTGGTATGTGCTGTTCTTCAGTGGCAATAAACTTTGAATGCAATAGATAACTCTACTATCTTTATCATAAAACTTGGAACGTGTATCTATCCTATAGCTTAGTGACCATAGATGTGATCATAGGGATGCATAGCCAAATGTTTAATGATAAAAATTCTAGTGTGGCCAGGGTTATGACTTAACCATTGCTTTTTTAAAAATAGTTTATTGTAAAGTAAACTACAAAATTTGTTATTTTGTATATTTGTTTTTAGCGCAAACTACATAATAGGCTATCTGCACTTCGTCCACCACAGAGAATCGACCTCCGGATTTAAGTATTGTAAGTCCGTAAACTTACTGCTGACCCAATAGGGTACATTTCTTACTTAAAGCAAACAGGCAAATACACCACTTTTCCTGAAAGCTCAGTTTCTATATATAGTTTTCATTCACAAATTTATTTATCTAAAAACTAATATTCTAAAAGTTCACCAATTGCACTGTTTCACGCGCAATATAAAAGGATGTTAATAAAGAAAACACTATATTAATATCTATTTTGTGTGGATTAAAATACGGTGTAAATACATCATATGATGTGGAATTGAAAAGATAGAGAAAATTACAGTTAACACATGTCGGTCATTCTCTTTGCATATATTCCACACAAGCTAAAAAAAAATAATATTAAATTACGTTTACCTGTCATTATTTTCGTCTTGTTACTTATTCCTTTGTTTTGAAATTGTCGTCAGCGACTTTTAAGTATATATTTGAAAATATAGAAATCTTAAACATTGATTATTCACAGTAGGTTGGAGAACTTTAATGGATTACAATGGATTATTGAATGAAAACAAAACGACGTTTCGCCTTCTATACGGAAGCCTTCTTCAAGACTTCCCCCTTTTCCTTAAACAGTCAGTTGCAGTCCATTAAAGATTAAAACCTATTTTGTCTACTCTGCCAAAGTTTCATCGAAACTACATTAATTATTCATGTTTCCCAAACAAATTTCTGACTGCTATGATATAATCTGTAAATGGTTAACGTTAAAAGTATAAATTAAATGCACATATTTGTGTGTGCTTAATGTTTGATTTATTTATACATAAATAAACCATAACCTTGTTCTTTATTAAACACAAGAATGGCTGGTATTATTTTTATTTCTTCATTGTTTGTTTGTTTGTTTTTAATTATGCACAAAGCTACACAAGGGCTATCTGTGCTCTGCCCACCACGGGTATCGAAACCCGGTTTCAAGCGTTGTAAGTCCGCAGACATACCGCTGTGCCACTGGGGGGCTTATTTCTTCATAATTACTGTTAACGAAAACGAATCTGTTGCTAACAGCAATGAAACTTTCGCCGTAATTTTTAGCTATGAAGAGTATCCCAGTGGTTCAACTCATAACGCTAAAACCAGGTTTTGATATCCGTGGTGGGCACAGCACAGATAGCCTATTGCGTAGCTTTTTGCTCAATAACAAACACAAGTTATGAAAATAATAAATTATTCTCGCTTGTTCCCATCCTCAAAAAAAACTCCTATTTTAACATCATTGTTATACAACTAATAACAACATCCTGAGTATTGTTTATATCACCAAACTTCTGAATCCTACCCGAAAATTACGGTTACTTCCTGGTTCAGGAACTTCAACGATTTCAATACTCCACCGTTTATTTTATTGAAAGTGTGACACACGGAAAACTTCAAATTCAGTTTCCTTATTTCAACCTATATTTAATGGTAGCACGTGTTTATCGGGTATATATCCGGCCTTGAGCAAAATGAAAGGGAAGGGAAGGACGTGTGTTTTTACACGGTTGATTTTCAAAAATGATTTTGTTTTCATGAAATATGTCAAGCACTTGTCTGAATACAAATAAAAGATTTCAGGTTATAGTGACGTTTACGGATAGTTTATGCTATAAGGTGTATAGAAATTATGCAGTTTATATGCCTTATATTTGTATTTTGTATAAATGGCAAATCCACTAAAACTATGTGCCGTCGTCCCTAATTTTGAGCTATTGACAAGAGAGAAAGCAGCCAGTCAGCAGCATCCTACCACGCTAGGGAGACGACTGACTGTCATTCTTATAACGCCCCCGCAGTTTAAAGTGTGGAAAATATTGTGTTGTATCACACAAATTCATATCTAGTTCAATCAGCCCCGAAATACAACGCTCTACGACAGGAACAAATTGTACCCTGTTTATATGTCTAATAAATAATGTCTACTAAGTGATCGATCGTAGCGTCTATCTTAATTGGAGCTACTTAGGTTTTATGAACGTTGATTTGTTTTCGAAGATAGAATTACATTTACAAGCCTTTAAAACATGTTTATCATCATGTTGTCATTAGCAAAAAAAATCATCACGTCTTAAAACAAATGTTTACAAAACACCATTTAACCAGAACAGAGTTCTTTCGTAACAAAAGGTATCGATTGTTCAGATAATTAAACCACTTCTAATTGTAGCATTTGTTACCTTTTTTTTTGCTCAGTACTAGTGTGGTTTAAATTTGTGAATAAAATAATCTTTGAAACGTTCTCCAGGAAGTATTTCACAAAATGTAAAATAAAACAAGACTAAAGAATTAGTAACAAATACGGTAGTACAATAAACTAAAGTAGCTGATTCTGTAAAACACTGAATATGATCAGTGGCACAAAAACGCTTTTGCAGATTTGAGTCTGTGCATTGGTCGTGCATCCGAATTATATATTTAACATGAAAATTAAATAACATTTAATAAGTATTAAAATAATATAAGAAAATGGGATAAATGTTTCTTTGAAATTTTTAATACAGGATGACGCTAATGCAACATCGAAATTCAAGTGTCTGAAAATACGAATACTGAACTTCAACAAACCTTTTTCACGTTACACTAACTTACTGATGTATAAAGTGAAGCCATTTTGAGGAAGCATGTGTTTGTTTGTTTGTTGAATTTCGCACAAAGCTGCTCGAGGGCTATTTGCGCTAGCTGTCCGTTAGACTAAAGGAAGTCAATATTACTCGCCGCTAATTCTTGAGCTACTCTTTTAGCAACGAAAAGTGAGATTGGCCTTTACAATATAACATTTTCACGGCTGAAAGGGCGAGTATGTTCGGTGACGGGAATCGAACTCGCGACCCACATATTGCGAATCAATCTTCCTAACCACCAGGCCATACTAGGCCTTTAGATAGCATGTAAAACAATCTCATAGGGTTAAATTGTTTCAATTTTTTGTAACTGGCTTAACACAAGCTCCCAAGGAGAATGATTTAAAATTAATATTTCATAACACTTTGTGTGTTGCACAATGAAATGCTATTAATGAAGTGATTTGGTTTGTCTAGGTTGACCTTTTTTGATATATTTTGCATTTATAAGCATCTTATCAGTAAATGAAAAAATACATCCGTTAGTAATAACCAAATTACGATTTTTTAAAGTTAGCCATATGATTCTTATTTCAAAACTTTTAAATATATTTCTGTACACAAGGGAATAAGAAGATCATTAATTGTACGTGTTTATTATATATATAGTATGTTAATTATATATAGTATGCTTGTTCTTTTGTTTGTATTTAAACCCAAAGTTACACAATAAGCTAAACTACCACACAATCTCAACCTAAAGACATAAATGTTTAATTTATCCTCAGGTATAACTTTTAAGTTTTCATGTAGTAATCCGATAACAAAAGTCAATGCACTTTCGAAATTATGTTTTGTACTTTTGTACGTAGCCTAGAAACATACTGTTTTGTACACAGAACTCATACTATAATTCTTCCTGTGTAAAAATGTTTGTCAACCACCAATGCACATTCATTTCCCCAGTATGCAAAGTTATCTTTGAAATACAATTTAAAACCGACAATACTGCCTAGTTGGGCCACAGCTGACTGAGTATTATATGTAAAAGCACATTTTGGTCAGTATATACAAAAGGCCAATGTAAACAATCGACCAGATATTACAATAAAAATTAGGTTAGTGATTTCACCAACATGATGTCCTAACAATATTGCCAAAGCTATTTATAGAAGAGAAAGTTTAACCAGTCAACAGAGAATCCTATCTGACTTCTATTGGTTCAAAATGTAAGTACACTCGTGTAACTGTTACCTTAAACATGGCTCTAAGTTTACCTTCCACAATAATTCAGGCTGATAAGGCATTTGTAGAAGCGATCAGTAAGTATATATAATATATGTATATACTGCTCTAACTATAGAACATAGAAATAAAACTTTTAATATGTTAAGTTTGAGAAAAAACTATCAAAACTACCAAAATGTATTTGACTTGTTTTTCTAATAGTTTTTATATGAATAATATAGTGACTTGCACTCACAAGTTTAAATCAGCTGTACATTATCGAACTGAAAATTGAGATAGTTCATAAGAAACTTTTTATTTGTTTTATTATAATTTTGTGCCAATATACAAGAAAAATCTTAAATGGCAAATATGTACGTATATCTCTATGATAATATTACATTTTGTACGTATATCTCTATGATAATATTACATTTTGTACGTATATCTCTATGATAATATTACATTTTGAGACTTCGTGAATGTGAATTTAGTGCTTTAAACTTATATCTCATTTTTTTAGTTAAAAATATATAACTACTCTTTCTTCTGTGCTATAAACGACTAACTGTTTTTGTTTAAGCCCTCTAGTGGCACAGCGGCATGTCTGCGGACTTACAACGCTTTGTGCTTAACTTCAAACAAACAAACATTTTTGTTTAATTTCACCAAATATCTTTATAATATAAGTAATAAACCTTTTAAACCACAATTATTTATTGTAAAAATATATTTGTTGTTTTGAAATTTATGTTGCTTATATTAATTAAATATCACAAAATATACGAGTGAACCAATTAAATCACTCTATATGTACAAAACATATAGTTCACCATTTTAACCGACAGAGGACGCGACCAGATTCCTACCTACAATAAGAAAATCAGTTTAACCTATACATGAAATATGTTTTAATATAAACAGTAAACTCTTAAAAATGCAAATTTTTCTAGAGATTATTTGATTAATTTGATTGTTTTTTAGAGCAAAGCCACATCGGGCTATCTGCTGTGTACACTGCGGGGAAACGAGCCCCGAATTTTAACGTCGTAAGTCTGTAAAGTTACAGTGTCCTGCTGAAGGATGTTATTTGATTAAGTAAAATTAGCCATGCAACAGTCTTACTGCCAGTAAATGATTGGAAAGATCTGTTTCTGCTCTATTGTTGGTTTCATATTCATTCTGTACCAGCCACATACGTTCTAAGTTCCTGACAAATATACCTATATGCATTAGAATATAATTCAGAGTTAATGTTCATTTATTGAACATTAAACACTTAACGAATATTCAACGTATATTATTTTATTTTTAAGTCGTTTTCATGTGAACCCGAAGTATTTTTGACGTATCTGAATAATTGAATGACCTTTGATTTTAGATGGAATAAACCTTTTTCCCCTAAGACTGTACTGCAGCACCATGATAAAACTATGCAACCGAAACGCTGGAAAACAAAGTTTATTTCTTCTGAAGTCGAGGTTTATCCAATGATTCCAACATATAAGAATTTTGCTTCTTACTTAATAAAGTTATGTATATTTCTATGTAGTAAAGCTAGTGCCAATTGTTAGATTAATAGAATTGCTTCATGCTTGAAGGATAAAATCCTTTTTACTGGTCAGTTTTAAAATATGATCTCTAAAGTTAAAGGCTTATGAACGGGTTCAAAACTCTTCAATTTTGTCAGATCACAAAATCCCTGTTTCTACTACAAATGTATTCAGTACCAGAAGATATTGGATTTAGATCTAGCATTCACTACGGTCTTTTTTATATTTCTTAATCTCACAGGTTGATAAAGACGTGTTTAGTTCTGTTCTTGATGGGCACGTTAAGCTATGGTACACTAAACCTACTGGTGAGTATTTACACACCTTATTTATTTGTTCTTTGAAATTAAAGCTGTGAAAGTATTTACAAACAGTGTTTTATTTGTAGATGGTGACTTGATTCTGTAACTGTTTTGTTGAAGGAAGGCATTAAACTGAAAATAAAAGAGATATACACACTTAAAGGACTACTATATAAGTTTAATCAACCCTATACCATTCTGTTTGCAAATAAAATAAAATAGACCATTGGAATAAACATTTTGTAAGTTCAGAGCTTAACAATTATTTTCCTTTGTAGTCAAAATAGAAGCAGTTTTTAATAAATCGGATAACTGTTAGACATTAAAGAATTATTACACGCCCAAGAAGGACCCTTTATTAAGTCAGACATTAATATCAGTGTAGTTCTATGATTTTTAGATAACTATTTGCAATCCACTGCTGGCTCGGCGATAATTTTGAGAGCAAAATTATAACGCAAAAAATCCGGTTTCGATACCTGCGGTAGGCAGAGAACAAATAGCTCATTGTGTAGCATTTCGTTTATAACAAAAACCAAATTATTTGTAGTCTCGATGCTGAAAGACGAAAACAGCGAGGGTAAAATAGAAAAGTGTTATATTTCGTTATCTTACGACATGGATATTAACAATAAATATATTAAACCAATAATTCCCAAATGTGTGTGAATACTCCAAATGTGTTAGTTTGATTACAATCCTACGAGTGTTTCCATGCTGATTCATAGATAAAATCTCATGTTACATAATTTTACTATAGCTTTTAAGATAATATTTCAACAAAACAACTGTACAAAACTCTTTGGTGAGAATTCACTAAAAATGTATCTGTGCTTGTACATTCAAAAAACAAGTTTGTTTGTTTTTTCAAAGAATATACAGGTGGAAGAGAGCAAATAGGGTCAATGATTTAATGCAAGTGCTGAAGTATCCGCTATTTTCGTGATCGCACATAAATGTAATGCTATTGCTCAACAGAACCAAAAGTGATTTGAGTAACAAGGAAATCTGAAAACATGCCAGAAATACTCTACTGGTAAAAGTGGGAACTACCTTTTACACGTGAACATTTTATTGATATTATTTGATATTATTTGTTTACTCCACAAGGCTTTACATTTTAGTTATTCTCATTTGAATGTTTATACATTTATTTTGAAAACATAATTAGTGAATTATACAGTTTTCTTTATTTCTAGAAGCTTCATATTCTATCATTAGTTAAAGTCACACATTTAAAAATAGTCAAGTAATCATACAAAGAACTTTTAACTGCTATGTTGATGTCTAGTTCAATACACCCCATAGCTCGTTTATAGTAGATTTTTTCTCCAGTATATTTTTATGAAAAATGAAAACCCTAGATGATAATAATTAAGTAACAAACCTTCTCTTTATTGAGAGATGTCTACCATCAAGTTTAATTAAACAATAACTAACAAACTTGTAAATACGAAGATCTAACCTGTGTCACTCCCAGCAACAGAAGCAGAAAATTTACACCTTCCAAAAACTGTTCATTACCTAGTATTGCAACTAATAGTTAGTTATGTTTTCAGACTTTACTTGTTTTAACTAAACACAACAATGATTTTGTGCTTTTTTTAATCTGTGATTTCTCTCTGAGTTTAAAAAAATATTTTTACTTGACAGAAACATCCCTTTAATATCCTTGCATCAATTTATACTGTTTAATTAGCTGAATTGGATTCAGTTAAGTTATCAAAGAAAAATGGTTGCGAGATTCCTTTAATATCCTTGCATCAATTTATACTGTTTAATTAGCTAAATTGGATTCAGTTAAGTTATCAAAGAAAAATGGTTGCGAGATTCCTTTAATATCCTTGCATCAATTTATACTGTTTAATTAGCTGAATTGGATTCAGTTAAGCTATCAAAGCACAAAGTTGCGACTTGGCCTGATAAGAAAAAGACTATTTAGACACATTTCTTCACTATAGGCATTGGTCAAACGACTAAATTGAAATTAGAAATAAGAGTAAAAGCCTGTGTTGCATTCTTTATGTTACCTAGAAGGTTATATTGTAGTAACACATCAAACATAGATTATGTAGAAATAATCTTAATTAGCCTTCGAGATTAGTTCTTGCTGAAACTAAGGTGCATTTCAAAGACATCCGTAACATTGCCCATGAAAACGAAAATTATTTTGAAATATGAACATACACATTATACAATAAAAGATCGAGACCCAATCGTGACATAAACCATTAGGTGTTTATTTGAATGTATGTGTCTTGAAAATACAGAGAACTTCATACTAGATATAGGTGTGATTTCACCAGACATTGTGTTTACAAGCAGTGGCGTAGACAGGCTGCTTGGGTGTTACCAGCGCATGCTCACGTGGGAGGCAGAGTTTTGTTCTGATCTCTCTGTATGTATGCAGAACCTGTCTGACCAAAGAAATGTATACGCCATTTTACTCTATACAATTACATTACACTTATAACCTAGCTGATACACTTAATTACGTACTAACGCGCGATTCCAACAAGTCCTTCATTATTTGTTTCCGGTCTTCGCCCCACCAGTGCTACAACATTTTTTTTCGCTATTTTATAGGCCCAGAAATTATCATCACTCCTTCAGGCAATGGACGGGCACGTGCTTGGCCAGGGCTGGCTTTCGTTACGCCATTGTTTGCAAATAGTTTGGTTTAATAATTTAGCATCTGATTAAAGCTGATATTTCGTATTTTACAGCTTCTTCGGCTGTGTGTTAATTCCCTACAACCTGGAGTACTTGCGGTAAGTGCCTATGATAAATGTTGTATTGGTGACTCATATAATCACAACAATGCGTTTGCACAAACCTCAGTTCAAACTATCCTCGTTGATCTGTATTAGGCATGTTCTTCAGTTTTTGTTGTTGTATTTTTTCGTTTTTGTTTATTCTTTTAGTGTTGCATTTAAGTGTGTTTAATTGGCTCTAGCTAAAGTTATAACTGTTAGTGTATTATTCATGTCTCAATATAATTTAACCTCAGATTAGTTTCTTACAATCAAACCCATCTTTCAATAATCATAAAATCAAATCTTAGCAAATGAGCGATTGAAAATTACAATCAAAGTTGGAGAAATTACAAATGTGGGAATTAAAATCTTGTTATAGCAAGTTAAATTAATTAAAACGCTAACGTAGTAAGTTATTTAAATTAAAATTCTAATATAGTAAGCTATTTAAATTACAATTTTAATATAGCCAATTATTTGGGCTGATATTTTTATTGATTAATAAATTACTTTAAATGAAACAACTGAGTACTTCAAAGCTGGCGCTAACTAAAATGTTAACAAAAATGAATAACCTATGTGTCATATT
>NW_013666197.1:213166-238787 GCF_000517525.1 Limulus polyphemus | reverse complement strand
CGCGAATGTCCCAGTGTTTGCTAGACACCCTCTTTTTTAGTATATAAGCCTGGCAAAGAAAGCTAGCGATATAGACAGATAGATTGCAGAGATATGCAGAGAGATTAAAGAGATAGATAACTGAATCAAGCGAACAGTAGGCACGGTAAGCAAAGTGTGTGAATCACTGTTATTTATAGCGTGTGTTATAAAGGTTGTTAAGTTTAAAGTGACTGTGGAAATTCAGTGTACTAAAAAGTTGTATCAAGAAAGAATAAACTAGTTTTAATTAAGATAGGACTTGTATCGCTGAAGTTCCTTGGAAAGAATTTATACTGGAAATTAACAAACGAGCAGATACGTAACAATATAGAATAAGACCATTATTTACAGTACTGATATACAAATAATATGTTTGCGAACAAACAAAAATTATTATTTTTTGTTGTTGTTATAGAGCCAGTGTGCCTTGTGCAGTTCCCTCCTTTTCCAATCCAGGGTGAGTGTTTAGTTTTAGCATATTACATAATTCTATAGGATGGGAAGATCTAAGTGGTCTTGAATTTTTGTTGAATGAATATTTTCATGTATACTACAGAAACACGACATTAAGAGATAACTTGTTATATTGTAACACTAAAAATATTTTAGATGTAGCTTCTTTTCATTCTGAATATTAATATATTTATGGATTAATTAAAGATTAATTCACACCAATTGACTAGAGATACTTTCTTCCACAAGAAATCGAGACGATGATTGTTTACGGTTTAAGTTTGTTTGTATGTGCTTTGGCATCGTAGTCGAATAGTTTCAAGTTCGAGCCTTGCTTCTTACACGTTGTTGTGTCCTTCAGCAAGACACTTTACCGCAAATGTTTTAAATCTAACCAGCTATGTAATGGGTTCATTGGGTAGCTTGGGGTCAACCTGTAATGAACTGGCATCCCGTTCAGAGGAAGTGTGTCACCATTCCAATCCGCTTGTGTCATTGAAACCGGATCTCGGCACCGGCTCCTATGTGCCGTCTAGAAATCAGATGGGTTTGAATTCACAGTTGTAGTTTCAACACTTGTTTACAACATTTTGTTCAGTAATATAAATAGGATTTGCCTTTCTTCTCTTGTATGAATACATAAGCATAAAACAGCATTTTCAAATAATAATGGGAGGAACGATTCTCTACTATTTAATAAAACAAATATATTTATTATGATCCACATATTATCTCTTCTGTGAATAATACTTTATTAGGGTTACGGTTAGAGGAGATTTTAGAACCGGCCAAATCACAGACTCTTCTTCACAACAAACCTAACACTATTTTGTTTATATACGTTGTTTATTTATATATTAATTTATTTATTTTCGCCATATTTAGCTATTGGTTACTATTATGTTTCATTGTATTGTACCAAGTTTCAAATGAAAATAATACAAGGACGTAAAGATTGCTGCTTGACGCTCCAGCAACAGAACAAACAAAAACAAGACCAGTCTAGCATCAATCATATGGTATATAATTGCACAAACTAGCAAATAAACCATATCAACTACTATATTTTCAAAACAACTCTCAATTCATTAGAATTATTACAAGAAACTCAAAATAATATTAATGTTTTTAACTACAATAGTTGTAAACTTGCTATAAAGGCTTAACTAAGTAAAGCCTCTTATCTTTTAAATTTAAAACAACCGAATTTAGTTTAATAATATCAACTTGATACTAAAGAATAGTTCGAAATGTAGAAGGAAAAAAACAAAGTGAAATACTTGCCAAATTAAACTAAGGTTACTGACGACATATTTTAATTTGGCGAACACTCCACACTGCCTGTCTTCCACCACATTTTTTACTGGCCTCTTTTATTATTAAAATACAATAGAACAGGACTAATTTTTACTACCTGCTCGACACTACAACTATAGAAACAGGGCAAACAAATGTAAGACTGTTTATTTATGGCAAAGCTACTAAGGTTATCTGCCGCAGTACCTAATTTTGACAGCCAACCAAAGTGAAGGCATCCGGCTAGCAGCACACTTCGCCAACTCTTGGGCTACTCTTTTACTCTTGACTGATATACGAGCATGTTCGACTCTAGTTTTCGATCCCATGACCTGCAGATTGAGAGTATAGCATCCCAACCACCAAGCCATGTCACGACAAACTTAAGCCTAATTTCGAATAAAATACACAGTCTAAGTAAATTGATCCAAGTTGACTATTTTATTTTCAACACAATTCCAAATTAGTCAGAAGACATTTAAGAAACTAAGATGAATATTAATTAGGACTTAAATAACAGTAAAGATTTCAAAAGCTTATCTTACAATAATTGTCATCATTTTGTAATGTATTACCGGTGTAAACCATTATCGATATATATATATGTTTAAAGAAATCTTTAACTTATAGATACAATCATTAAACAGTTGGTCCGCTGTATAATATCGAATAATGCATTTGACGAAATATCATAACGTTATTCACATACCTAAATTAATTTAGGTTGCTATATGATGAAGTAAAACGCACTCAAAACCCTATAGACATTATAGGGATAATCGTTATTCGTTGATTTACTACACGTGGCGTTGCGTCATTCGACAAAGGGTAGCACATTTTATTTGTCAACTTTCAGTGAAGATATCTATGAACATTTTTATTAAGAATGCATCAGTTGTTGATAAGTGATGATTTTATTATTATCTTAGGTAAAATGGCAGTTTTCGGTACTCTGTGCTATATATCTCGTAAAAATTTCATTAAACGTCTGAAAGTCATTGAACGTGACATGGTTTTGATCATCTGTCAGCCCTCTTTCAAAATAGGGGCCTGGCATGGCCAGTTGATTAGGGCACTCGACTCGCAATCTGCAGGTCGCGGGTTTGAATCCTCGTCCCACCAACCATGCTCGCCCTTTCAGCCGTGGGGGCGTTATAATGTGACGGTCAATTCCACTATTCGTTGGTGAAAGAGTAGCCCAAGAGTTGGCGGTGGGTGGTGATGACTAGTTGCCTTCCTTCTAGTCGTACATTGCTAAATTAGGGACGGCTAGCGCAGATAGCCCTGGTGTAACTTTGCGCGAAATTCAAAACAAACAAACAAACTTTTAAACTAGTGCACTTAGTGATGCGCATGCTCAACAATATTGCTCAAATCTGCAGGGAAACGTGCAAAAACTTTATGTATTATAAAAATATTTACAAAATACTACTACTTCTTCATTAAAATGGATCAATGAATCTAGTAAACAATTACATTTACAATAAAAATATGCAGATTGATTCATAATTTATTATAATATAACTTTTGAAGAATTCGATGGATTCCATTTCAATCTAAAGAGTGTTTTTCGTCTAACAAAATCGTATAATCTTTGTCTAAAAAAAGAGATTAAGTTATGGATCAATCTGTACTCTTTGCTGTGGAATTTTCCTGGTAAACAATAAAAACTGCCATTACACAGGCAATAAATTATATATTCATTTCTAAAATAACACCTCGAGTTATCTTGCACTTTGAATTTGATAATGACAGCCTTGAATTAAAAGGGAAAACATATAGAATTTTAATGTTTGACACGTGAAACAGCTAAGGTAATTTTTAAAGGTAATTAGTATATTTTCTTTTCCTTTTTACTACATTGATAATATGTTACATCATCTTGGTCTTCAGCGCCCTCTTCTCTCTACATTTTATTAAAAAGCAACAGCTTTTTCCCTTCGTAAAACTTCTTCTATTTTCGAAGTGTTATAACAATAAAATAACAATTGAAAAATGTATTCTGTACGTGGGCGTAATTTCACGGGTGACATGTCGCTCGCACGTATATTTCGATAGAATATATATATATATATAAATGTAACCAAAGTTTTGTTTTTCATTTATTTCTAGCTCATCAGCTGTTTAGGAGCGGTAAGTAATACCTAAATTTGTTCCTTATTTCAGTTAAATTCAATTAGAGTATCGTTTACGAAGTACTGTCAAATTTTTAATTTTCATTTGTTACTCAAACTATAATTGTAAAAAGAGTTCTAAAGAACATTCCACTTAAACACCAACTAATATTTAAGTTTTGAATCTGGATATATTTGGTGTTTTGTGCTGTTTTCTTTCTTGTAATGCTAAAACATAATATGTAAGAAATACATAATATGCAAATTTGTTAAGAAAAATATCAATGATCATGTATGAATCTGTTTATACGTAGAAAATACCTTCTACACCTCCTTGGAAAGGTTTTTTTTTTTCAATTGTAAGTATTAACCCCTGTGTTGCCAGATATAACCTTGGCCCTTGACGGCTGTTTTTAGTTCATAATATATACATATATACAGTGAGATAATACGTACAAACGGTACCCAAAATAATTTGGAAAACATCTTCATTTATACTATGTTCGAAACAGCTATTGATTGTCGAATTTATTCTATTTTTGAAAACAGTTATTGAATATTGATAGTCGAACTTATACTATGTTCGAAACAGCTATTGATTGTCGAATTTATTCTATTTTTGAAAACAGTTATTGAATATTGATAGTCGAACTTATGCTATGTTCAAAACAGCTATTGACAATCCAATATATGGTTTATCAAGCCACTACAAATGTATTTAAGTCAGTAAAATACAAATTTTTGGCCACAAGTACATGTCATAATTCTTAGTTTGGCGCTGTTGACCATTAATATACTTTTATAAATATACTAACCAAATTGTCTTGTTCATAGCTTAATGTTGTTGTTTTGTATATATATTTCTGCTCTTGCTGTTTAGACAAGTGTGACTAACGTTACAACAGCTCAAGCTCAGTGTCTATTGAATGGATGTAGCCCGGTGAGTAGAATGTGGAGGATGATAGGAAAATTATAAGGATATTGAGAACATTTTTATTAGTGAGTGCACTTTGAAGGCTAACAAGAGTACTTAGACTGTTCAATATGACAGTAGATTCTTATAAACTTGTATACTGGTAAGTAAATCCCATCTTATTAAGAGTGCGTGAAATGTAAGTTGAACTTGTGAACACTAAATATAGAATAGACGGATATACACATTAGTGGATTTTAAAGATAGAACTTGTATGTTGTTAAAATTGTGTATCTGGTTAAAGTGGAACTTGTAAGTGTATAAAAACATCCACTCGCGATAGGACTTGTACACTGATGAATTGAACTTGTATGTTGTTAAAATCGTGTATCTGGTTAAAGTGGAAATTGTAAGTGTATAAAAACATCCACTCGCGATAGGACTTGTACACTGATGAATTGAACTTGTATGTTGTTAAAATCGTGTATCTGGTTAAAGTGGAAATTGTAAGTGTATGAAAGCATCCACTCGCGATAGGACTTGTACACTGATGAATTGAACTTGTATGTTGTTAAAATCGTGTATCTGGTTAAAGTGGAAATTGTAAGTGTATGAAAGCATCCACTCGCGATAGGACTTGTACACTGATGAATTGAACTTGTATGTTGTTAAAATTGTGTATCTGGTTAAATTGGAACTTGTAAGTGTATAAAAGCATCCACTCGCGATAGTACTTGTACACTGATGAATTGAACTTGTATGTTGTTAAAATCGTGTATCTGGTTAAAGTGGAACTTGTAAGTTTATAACGATAGGACTTGTACACTGATGAATTGAACTTGTATGTTGTTAAAATCGTGTATCTGGTTAAAGTGGAACTTGTAAGTGTATAAAAGCACCCACTCGCGATAGAACTTGTACACTGATGAATTTAACTTGTATGTTGTTAAAATCGTGTATCTGGTTAAAGTGGAACTTGTAAGTTTATAAAAGCATCCACTCGCGATAGAACTTGTACACTGATGAATTGAACTTGGATGTTGTTAAAATCGTGTATCTGGTTAAAGTGGAACTTGTAAGTGTATAAAAGCATCCACTCGCGATAGAACTTGTACACTGATGAATTGAACTTGTATAATGTTACGAGCATGTAGACCGGTTTTGTTTGTATGTTGAATTTCGGGCAAAGCTAGCTGTCCCTAATTTAGAAGTGATAGACTAGAGGAAAATCAGCTAGTCAACACCACCCACCCACCACCAACTCTTGGGTTGTTCACATTGAATAGATGAATTGATCGTCAAATTATAATATCCTCACGGCTAAAAGGTCGAGCATGTTCTGTAAGGAGATTCGAACTCGCGACCCTCAGATTGTAAGTCGAGCCCCCTAATATCAGGCCTGAAAAAAATTAATGAATAAAGGTCGTTTGTAATCTTAGCGCAAAGCTTAGCAATGTGATATTTGCACTACGTTCACTGCCGGAAATCGAACCCCAGATTTTCGCGTTGTAGGTCCAAAAACTTACCGCTAACCCATCGAGGAACTGTAGACCGGTAAGAATAGATTGTGTACTGATTACATGATTTTACAACTAGAAGTTACAGTTTGTAAAGAGCGTGTAAATTAGTCAGTAGGGCTCGAACAATCTTAATTAAAAACATTTAGGCATGTAGTCTGATGAGTACAACTTGCATGTTGTTAAAAGTATCTGAATTACGGTTCAAGTTTCTAGAATGTTAGCTATATAGAACATAGTGAGTAACCGTTGAATACACTTATAAGTGCCCAGACACTTGGTTAAAACTTGTAGCGTGAAGATCATTGAGTGAGATTTGTAGGTTGTTAAAAATATCTGAATTACGGTTCAAGTTTCTAGAATGTTGGCTATATAGAACATAGTGAGTAACCGTTGTATACACTTATAAGTGTACAGACACTTGGTTAAAATTTGTAGCGTGAAAATCATTGGGTGAGATTTGTAGGTTGTTAAGAGCGTGTAAAATAATGAGTAGAACTTGTAGACTATTAAAATTGCATAGAACTAATATCCTGTTAAGTGTGCATAGACTAATGAGTACAACTAATATACGTACTTCTGATTTGGCGTCTCATGACATTCATTTAATGCATGTTGTTTAATATTTGACTGCCTTATCTTGAACCAGTCTGTTCTCTAATTCTGGACTTAAAGTTTCTAATTGTATAACTTTGTGCTTAACTACAAACAAACAAACATATTTTAAACATTCAAAACAATACACACAAATTCAACTACTGAAATATGAAACAAGAAAAAAAGAGGTAACAGTCAGTATTACTTAATAAACAGCATAACGATAGTTTGTGGATTTTAAAAGGATATGTTGATTGTTTTGTTGGTAATCGAAAAGCTACACAATAAGCTATCTGCGTTCTGCACACCCCAAGTATCGAAACCCGGTTTAACATTATGAGCCTTCGGACTTACCGCTGAGTCACCGAGGGCTTTAAACGAATAAATGGTTTCTAAAGAGCAAAATTAATAATAACACAAAATAATAAAAGACTAGAAATAATAAAGAAAACATATTTGATGACATAACCTAACTTGAAACGTTCTAATACTAATTCTTTTACATGCTGTCCTAATCAGATTATTCTAAATTGTTCGAAATATCTTTTAAATGAGGTGAAGAAAAAAGTGCTACCTAGAGATTTACATTTTGGATTAGAAATCAAAAAACTTGAGGTATTGGGATTATTTGGTAGATTTTGAACAAAGTTTACATCAACTTAAAACCTTGATCCTTGTATTCTGGTTTTACATAAGATTAATTTTATTATGATCTTCGTCCATTGAGTTTATAAGATAAATAGTACTCCTACTGGTTTAATAAAAGAATTCAATAACATCGAAACGTCTTGATAAAAATTAATTTCCAAATAACATTAATTTATTAAAAGTATTTGAACAAACAGTATTTGTCTCCAGATATAAATATTACAGTTAATAAACATAAAGTGTTTATTTCCTCACATTTTACAGGAAAACAATCTTTTGAAATTAAAAAGAAAAGAAAACCTGGTTGAATACTCAGAAGGTCCTGCGTGTTTGAAGTTAAGTACAAAGCTATACAATACGCTATCTAGCGGTTTCGAGTGTTGTAAGTCCGCAGACATACCGCTGTGCCACTGGTGGGCCTCAGAAGGTCATATTCGACAAATATTTATAGAAAAAAAAACGATATGTAGAATTAAGATGAAATCTTAAACTACAGAAATCTAAGATTGTTTACCAAGCTATGTGTTCTAGATGTAATACAAAATATATATATAGCCTTTACAATTAGAACATTAGAATTCAGAATTAGAGGACAAAATGATTCAAGATTGATAAATCAGTCAAATATAATACATATATATCGAACCTCTAGACTTGTAAGGAAATTTTAGACGTCAGTGAGAATGTAGAAACCGATGAGTAAGAACTTGTAGTATGTAACATGTATACCTGTGAGTACATTTTTAACATCTATTAGTATGTGTAGACTCGTTGGTAGAACCTGTAATATGTTAATGACGCGTAGCTTTGTAAGGAAATTTTAGATATTAGTTAGTGTGTGTGTAAACAGTTGATTACATATTATTGATTGATTAACAGTTTTTACATGAATAATAACTGGTGATAAAGGACTTACCCATTAATAATTGTAATACAAATGGGTAAATATGTTGTCATTTCCTAAACGTAAAACTGACTTGTTGATAGCCTCCAACATTTACTTAATTCTAAGATTTTTCAGTCAATAAACAGTTGATTACACATTATTGATTGATTAACAGTTTTTACATGAATAATAACTGGTGATAAAGGACTTGCACATTAATAATTGTAATACAAATAGGTAAATATGTTGTCATTTCCTAAACGTAAAACTGACTTGTTGATAGCCTCAAACATTTACTTAATTCTAAGATTTTTCAGTCAATAGGGAAGAAAAAACGAGATACAGATGATGTATCAGCAAAGGACCTGCTGGACGACTCAGATATCGAAACTATATGGATTGATGTGAGCGAGACGGACGACTATATCTTAAACGAATTAGATATTTAATCAAACTGAAACATTTTTAAAACAACTTTTTTTATAGATTGATACAACGCAAAAACTTGTATCTTAAAACTAGCTTAAATTGTAGTTTCACTTGTAATTTCCACAAGGTATATTTTTGACAAATCTAAATAAAAGTTGTAATGCAAGGTTTTCAGAGCAGTGAGTAGAACACATCAATAAATACATTTTGTAAACTGCTTCTGTGGTATAACCTTTAAAATATTTGTTAATCTGAAACACAGTTGTCATTGCAAATATACTCTGTTATAAACAAAATAATGTGTATTAGTTAGCGACTAATAGTTATTTCGTGTTGAATATTATTCACTTACTAAGTTGCATACAATTTTGAAAAGTCATCAACAGCAAACGTTCGAGATTTAGTTTCAAATACTTGATGATCATACTGGGAGTTATGTAGATTCGGCGTTAAGTATATGGTATAAAGTTGCCACATTATAAAGAAACACAACATAATATCTTATTACCTTAAAGATAACATGAACTTAAGCCACTATACACCTTATTACATGCGTAAATACAATATTGTCTATTCCTGTCACTAAACATAGAATTAATTTATAAAGTAAGGAAATAAAATTTTATACGCTTATTATTTTGGTGTAATATTTTTCATGTTATTATGCATATCGCATTTTTTTGTTTTAAAAATTTGGTTCATGGAAATTATCACACTTTTTAAACATGAGCTTCAGAAATTATGGAAATATTACCCGTTGACGTAAGTAATACTTCTTAGTTTAAACCATGATATTTCAACCAATTATTATAATGACTGAGCAAATTATCTAAACACAATCAGGAAAAACTATCTTTTTTTGTCCCCCCTCCCCCGGTAGTTCAGCCTTAAGTTTACGGACTTACAACGCCAAAATCCGGGGTTCGAGAGTGCAGATAGGTAATTGTGCAACTTTGCTTTTGTTTATCTGTCGTTAAGCGCAAAGCTGCATAATAAACTATCTGAGTTTTCCCCACCACAGGTATCAAAATCCGATTTTTAGCGTTTTAAGCCCACGGACTTACCATTGAGTCACTAAGATGACGGGGGGGGGGGGGTCGTGCAGGTTTGCGCGAAAAGACCAACAACTATCTATTTTTGTCATCGATAATCAATTTTAAAAACAACAACAAAAAACCCACCGCTTCTCGAAAATACTAATTGATAACCGAATGATATGGTAATGCTCAATATGGTCGAACTTAAAATAAACGTTGTGTTGTATTTATGAGCATTAATTATTAATGGTTAATTATATATTTCCACGGAATGATTGTTACGTAAATAAATATTAATAACACTCAACTATTTATTATATATTTCCATAAGTTCAAAACACTCGACTGTATATTTTATATATATATCCACAAATTCAAAACATTTGCTTGTTTTGGCATTTCCAAAACTTCAAAACACTCACTATATGCTTTAAAAGGACTTAATACCACCCTAATTTCTTAAAGCTGTTTCACGGTATTATTTATTACAGTCAAAAAAATGCATTCAATCCAACAAAAACATCGTTAAAAGTACATTAAGACAAGATGTTGACAAACATGATTCGTGTTCCGAATCCGGCAATGAAGTTTAACAATATTTTACATTCACGTGACATTTAAAGTAAAGAGATAGACGGATTTTACACTAATTGATCTTATACTTTCGTGTACTTTCATAAGACTTTAAACTTCCTGAACGTTCTTGTATGCTGTAAAAAATAACAACATAAAAATCTGGTTGTTTTTAACTTATATCTTTGGTTTCATTCGGAAGTATTCCCGTTTTATCGTCTCTGAATGAACCAGATAATTATCTTTAGTTTGTTTAACCTCGTTTTGTTTACCATGCAAAGCACTTTTATTTAAACATTTACATTACTCACTAACACATAATGTAGCTGAGACTAAGTCTAACAGATATTACGTTATTTGCTTTCAATGTGACGTCACTGTAAAGTGTGTTGACTACCTAAGCCTGCTTACACACAAAGAGATACACCACATCTCGACCGAATGTTTTTATGCAAAAGCAAAACATAATAAAAAATACTTGCTTTACTTTGCTACACATTCAAACATCTGCTGAAATGTAAACTGACTTTGAATTGCTCAGTGGATCGACCTAGAACGGTAGGTGGCGCTTTGATTTTATTATGGTACCACCTTGTGTTCCAGTTTTACTTATTGTTTTTTGTTGGTAAAATGAGATAAATCACTAGTGCCCCTTAATTTAAAATTTTAAAGATAAAACAATCTTGTGCTTCTAACTGTTCGTGAAAAACGTAGAGGTGAGTAATGTATTATATCTTAAAGTCTGACGATACTGTATACTTTTACAAAGGTGTTTCAACGTTACACTTTTGTAATGAAAATAACTACAGCCTTGTACAGGACCAGAGATAATGCTTCAGCCTTAAAGCTGGTAATTAGCTCAGCAAGTTTTTATACTTACATTATTTTAGCCTAAAATTTATAATAATTCATATTCACCTAGATTAAGAATATTAATACGACAATATTATCTGCCGAAATAGAGTTCCAAAAGTTAAATTTCCTAATAAGTAGAAGGATGCGCTATTTTTACCTTTTGAGCTATTTTTATTTTACTTCATTGTGGGTTTATCAAAACTTACCTATTCACAAACCATGATTCAAATAAATTAGTTTGTATCAAAAATCGGTAACTAATGGCTTAATCCTTTTATTTCTAACATTTCCATAGCTGTACAAGTTTTCGATACTATATTTATGTTGTTTTGTGGATAATGTAATAAGATAAACTTTTACTAATATGCACTTAAGTTTTGTAAAACCAATAATGTTATATTTTGTGGTTATTATTTACACCGCTAGAGACAGTTTGTTTGTTTGAAGTTAAGCACAAAGCAACAGAATGGGCTATCTGTGCTCTGCCCACTACGCGTATCAAAACTCGGATTCTAGCGTTGTAAGTCCGCAGACATACCGCTGTGCCACTGGGGGGGAGCGCTAGAGACAGATTATGGGACAATTTCAAAAATAGTCCAGAAAATGGATTTCATGACAAATGTGGTGCGGAAACCTGTAAATTTGACCTTTACGCCTTTTAAGTATGCTGATTTGAAAAATAAATGTTCCCAACTCACTATTTTGTACCATAACCTTAAATTTTTTGTATTCATGCATTGTTCTGCAATAAACAATATGAGATAAAGCGTTCCCATGAGGAATTTTTCGGTTATAAAAATAAACAAAAAATACTTAAAATGAGATATCGATAGATTTAGGAGAATATTTTCTGTCAAACATCATTGCATAAACAATCGCTTCTCATACGACAGAATATTGATGTTCAATTAATATAAAACAAAGCAGTAATACGATGGAAACGTGTGACATAAAAACAGTGATAATTTTTAACCAGGTGTTCCTTCTCAGGGTCTAGAATACGAAAACAGCATCTTTCGGGCATACTCTAATACTTAATGAAGATTATTGGAAAACTTATTACATTAATCAGTGTCGCAATATATTCAAGTAATTTACAACAATTTCAGTGATTTTACACACACACACACACACACACATATATAAAGATTTTAAATTTCGTCATGAAGAATCATCAGAAGTGTCACTTTCATCATCAGGCTAGCTGGCCACAGCTTCTTGTACTCGGCAGATCTTGCAGTTACAGTACTGAAAAAGTTACGTACACCCAATATCAGCCTTAAAAAAGAACACCGTGTGTTCTCACATCCACTGTTTTGGCATTTGTGATTGACGAAATGCACTTGGCGTTTGGGTATATACAGTAATATGGCTGGTTATCAAATACATCATAAGATTCAGAGCAAGAACCTCACTTGAGTCAGAAATCCAGTGAAACTAGTGAACTGAAGATACATTTTGAAGCTAAAAAATTCGTTTTGATATAACAATGTAAACATTTAGACCTTTTTCTGGCCCATGGTCTAAAAACAAGACCATTAAATTAAATAGTTGAAATCTAATTGCATTTATCTCAATATATATATATATATATATTTTTTTTCAGTGCAACGAAACTCAGCTTGAAAAAATATTGGTAGAAAACATTCAGAACAGATATCTTTGTTTGAGGAAAGCAAATACTGTCCAAACAGTTGAGAATTGCTACAGTTTGGAAGTAACACGCGACGACCGCCATGACCTTTCCATTTAACTGGATGATGTCGTTTATAATGATCACCTTGTCCTCTGATGCCACCCGCATTGTAAGAAATTTAAATTTGCGATAGCTTAAAATATCTTTTCAATATTTCTTTATGTTGTTTATTTTTAATTCACAAAGGGCGCAGTCAAAAGTTTGAGTCCACAGTATCAACTATCAAGTTTGGTCAAAGATTGCATAAGAAAAATGGTTGTTTAATTTACATATTGTTTTTTATACTCAGTGGTATAATATTAAGCATTGAAAAAAGTTCCTTGTGTTACATAACAGATTGAATAATCAACATTTAACATTGCTTCATCTCTATATGATTGCATCATTAGGTGTAGATACTACTAGTTTTTGAGACTGTTATCTGGCATTTCCTTCCGTTTATACTGTACAGCCTCCTCAAGTTGCAGTATGTTAGTTGGTTTTTGTCATAACCATTGGCATAATTGGTGACACAAAATTTTAATTGAATTTGCATCGGAATTTTGGACTGGTAATATCATGGCTTTTATTTCACCTGTTCTTTGATATTCATTCAAAATCTCTTATTCAGCAGGAAAGTTGTTTAAATAACTTACATCGCAGAAATTTAAATCCATAGTCAATCAAGCATCGGTCACTAGGTATAGCGTGACGAACCAAGATGTTGTGATACTGTTAGTTTTTTAAGTATCTCCCACTCTTGCATTAGAAACATCCCCCCACACTGTTATAGACCCACCATCGTTGTTTTACCTCCAGACTTGTCATAATCCTCAGCACAAAAGTTCTCCTAAAGGTCCTAAAAAGCAAAGTCTTTATTTCACTAGTACGTGACAAATTTTTCCACATCCAATTTTTATGACTCTTTGCAAAGTTTAAAGTCTTGACCATGCTGTTACTGAAATGTGAGGCTTTTTAGACCAGTTTTTTTTTTTGCAACTTTTAAACATTTGTATTACTTATTACAACCACGTGAATATTTCAAATTTTTATATATATTTCTGTGAATATTTGAATTGATTTGATATTTAAATACTTTGAACGATAATAATCGCCTACTTAAATGTTCTTCTTAGACTTTGCTGTTATTATACCTTAAACTCCTACTTTCAGCAAAACGCTTAAAGGATTTTTAACCTACATCTTTCGAAACACTTTAAATATTATTATATTTTCTTTTCATTATACTTATTTCTTCTCAATTTTCATGTCTTTTCCCCATCAGTTTTAGCCCTGTTGAAGCTTGGAAAGTCTTTCAACGATGTTGTCAAACAACTGGTCATTCTGTGCAATTAATTCATTTAAAACATTGTCGAAAAGCTTTTATAAAAATTAATTTTCAAGTAACAAATATGTATCAGTGCCTCCAATAGACTCAATCTATATTAAAACATACTCAGTAATTTGTGTGTAATTGTATTGTATTAATATTTATGAAGTGAATATTGTTTTATTCTAATTGAATGATTATATATGGATAAATAACAGAGAGTTTATATGTTTGTTTGTTTTAGTACAGAGCTGCGCAGTAAGCTATCTATACTGTGTCCGATGCGAGGATCGAACCCCAAATTTTAGCATTATAAGCAATTGAGCCACCGGGGAGACTAAAATAGAAATACACAGGAGAAGAAGCACTATTAATATTTTGCTAACAGTGGTACCTTTCAAGATTTTATGGCAAAATTCGTTTTTTGTTTCTTTTCTTCTGGACTCAAACTTACGACTAACATTAACATTAACTTGTAGAAAATAACTTGCGTTTTGTCAATAATCAAAGTTTACAAAAACTAAAACATTTAAAATTAATTATGTAGGTGCAACATAGGGATTAAAATATATTATATAGATCAGGCTTAGGCTTTTCGTTGTAAATGAGTACAAGTTACTATTGTTATATAGAAAACATACTCTTACAGTTATACCTAAGAAACTGGAATAACAAAAAATACATATGAATTATTCAAATTAAGAGCAAATTATTTTGCTAAAAATCTTTGTTTCGTTTTTACAATTAGACAGATGTCGCTAACCCTTAATTTGTTTACATTTTTTACAAAATTGTTACAATTTTGCATTACAGGTCACAAGATTTTGTTATGTTTCTACTAATCAATCTCAAGTAAGGGTAAGTTGTATTTTATTTAGTATATTTCTGTTTAAAACTTGCATAAAAATTCGCGTAAGTGATATATAGTTTCATTGATAATGATGAGTAACTAGGTTTTCAAAATACATATCATTATATATATATGAGCTAACATTAAAGTCAGCCTGATAAAAGATTCCTTACAATAAAATTACTGTTTTGTCATATTTTACAGAGTCAGTGTGTGTACTGTAATGGACTCCTTTTTCCGCTTACGGTAAGTTCGTTGCAACAGGTTTTAGAAATATCCCAAATATTCGGTACGAAATGTTATAAATTTTAAGTAAGTTTATTGCTAATGTTACGTTGCAACGCACATGTAGTGATATATGAGCGATGTTTTTATCACAATTCGTTAGTAGGCCAACCATATAACAAATTACGACCAAAATATATTCACCTATGGCGTTGAGAATGTGAAACCCTCGTCCCATGAATTTTATCATACCAGTTCTGTATAATACAGATGTAGTATTACGAATCCAATTACGTACAGCTGCATTAATAATGTTAGTTGTCTGGTATTATTGTTTGCGTAGACCGTCCTTGAGAGGATGACAAAAGATAAAAGTCACTGAATAATTAGGTCAGGAATATATGTGCAATATCTATCCAAACCGCTCAGTTTCAAATGTTACAACACGTTGTTCAAAGTCGATAAGACTCGCTGTAGTCATTTTGGAAATGTATTGAACGCCATCTATTGCGGAAAACGCACTATGCCGCCAGCAGTGGTCGGATGTTGACATATTAACACACATACTCGTCAACCACAATTTACTGATATCCAAAGTATAGTAAAGATCCCACTTTTTTGTCTCTGAATACCTTGATATATAAATATCTACATTGGAATTACACTGAACATTTAGAATAGTTTTATATAATAACACTAACTCCGCAACGTAAACTGCCAGGCATCACTTGTAAAGTTTAAACGAACTATTCGTCATAACACAAACTGTGAAATCAGAAATGTAATTATCTATCTAATTCTTAACAAAATAACTAGTTACAACCATAGATATTGCGGCCAAGCTATGCATATATTTATATATATATATGTGTGTGTGTATCAAATGTTCTTCTATAACGCCCTCTCACTCATTTATATTCGTGGTTATCAATACCAACTTACATATACCTTTGGCAAATTTTTTCTTTCAATATCATGTGTTGAATATGTATGTGGCCTAAATCCTAATCGTTGTGTTTTTATAACTTTTTCTCAGACAGCATCATGCTTAGGAGCACCTTTGGTAAGTCAATAAAAATATTTTGTATTTTAACTCATTCATCTTAAAGTGACAATTTTGTTTCGATTTTCGTAAGATCAAAGACTTGAATTTATTCCTCTTTTTGTCTATCTATATATATGTTACGCCTGCATCCATATTTCGAAGCGGTTTGTCTGCGGACTTAGAACGCTAGAAACCTTGTTTCGATACTCGGGTAGTCAAAGCACAGATAGCCCATTGTGTAGCTTTGTGCTTAACTTCAAACAAATAAACAAAACTGACAGGACTTGAATCCGTTTTAAGTTATAAAATTCCTTTAATCCTATTTGGTAGTTTTAAACTAGGATTTTATTGAGCCAAAATCCGAACACTGTTTGTGTGCGGCAGACTCTTTTGTCAATGCTAATTAACATAAATATAAACAAAGTTTAGCTTTCATTATATATATTGTTCATTAAAAGTTAAGCGACATATGCATATTTTTTTTATAAAAAGAATGATTCTTAAATGTTATTGCAGAAGCATATCACTACGGGTACTGGCTGTGGCGCCACGGATGACATATTTCCCATCCATATATTTGATTAATGGTGGCCTCCCAGTGGCACAGCGGTATGTCTGCGGACTTAGAACGCTAGAAACCGGGTTTCGATACCTTTGGTGGGCAGAGCACAGATAGTCCATTCTGTTGCTTTGTGCTTAACTTCAAACAACAACAACAACGATTAATGGTGGATTCTGGACCCATTCTGCATTGCAGTGGCGTCATGGGAAGACGCTCTAGTTTATTTTAGCCCTTTCCAAAAAAAACACAATATTTCAAAGAACTAAGCTTTCAGTTTTGTATATTGAAGCGGAAAAACTTGCTCACCAGAGAGTTTAGCACAACAAGGAACTCTAATACCACACTTTCAAGCCAATTCGCTTCGCCGAAGTAAAGGCTATGATTACAACTCATTTTTGATTCATCCGCGTGAAAAAATCCATTACGGTGAAGTTGTGAACACTTCTTGATGTCATTAACAAAATAATAAACGAGGATTTAAAGCTGACGAAAGTTCAGAAGCCAGTTCTCTTGCTTCCAGCCATACCTGTTAAACAACCGTTAGTCTCATGAAAAAAAAAGGCTGATTGTTTGTTTGTTTGAAGTTAAGCACAAAGCTACGCAATGGGCTATCTGTGCTCTGCCCACTACGGGTATCGAAACCCGGTTTCTAGCGTTGTAAGTCCGCAGACATACCGCTGTGCCACTGGAGGGCAAAAAGGCTGAAGTTATAGGAATCGCAGCGATTCCATTCAGCCACGTACCTGCCAAATTCCTCCTATACATCTACAATTACCTTTTGTGCTTTTGGCCTACATAAACGTGGTTTTGGAAAGCGACGTCCGCGTATAGTGAAAAGTTTGATACAGAGGGAAAAACGATCTTTAGGAATAATGCAATTAACGATAGAGCAGGTAGTCCCAAGTGCATTATGGGACTTGGAGAATCGTTCTTATGAAACGTGATTAACACTCACTAAAATTATGTTTCATTTTGGAACAAAATCAGCTTGATCAGAAAAGCAGTTAAAACTATTGATTGTATTCAAACATTAAACAACAAACGTTGCATTTTTTTGGTCGAACTTAAACTCATATACGCTATAGCTTTTTGAGCTATTCAGTAAGTTAAAATTCAAAAGCGCTCTTTCAACTTGCATACTATTTGCTACGCCAAGATCAATACTATTATATTCTAAAGAAAATTAAATACATTTTCATTACTATCTGATAAACATATTTATTACTTCGTCGCAATCTATAGACTTTCACACATGCCATCGTCTTATTATTATTAGAGCAGCATAATCCTGCTTCTGTATTTCCCGTCAGAAGACAAAATAAATTTTGTTATATTTTCTTGCTACAGGAACCCCTATTGATTGTTTAATTTGTATTTGCTATTACATAAAATAATATGTCTTTATATTTGTGTTGGTTGTATGACAATGGTATTATTTTAAGATATTTACCAACCAATATAAAGATGTTTACTTCTTATCTTTCTTCAGCTACCTACGACGTCAACAACTACGAATATTACGGTTACTCAAGCTGCATGCATCATTTCACAATGTCGTGCGGTAAGTGTACGCTCTTCTTTGGCATAAATGAGGTGGCCCGGCATGGCCAGGTGGTTAGGGCGCTCGACTCGCAATCTGAGGGTCCCGGGTTCGAATCCCGGTCACTTCAAACATGTTCGCACTTTCAGCCGTGGGGCGTTATAATGTGACGGTCAATTCCACTATTCATTGGTAAAAAAGTACCCCAAGAGTTGGCGGTGGATTCAAAACAAACATAAATGAGGCGAACAGAACACACTGAATCATGTTTTCATTTACACCTTGGCATTGTTGATAGGACAATATAATCATATTTTAGACACTATGAAATAGTAAAACTCATCAGGATTTACAAATATTATATATATATACAAGTAATAAAATAAATTTTGAAAAAATAAGGATGATATAGAGATGATAATGCCAAAAAGTACAGAAGCAAGGTAGGGATGAAAACACAAAACCATATGAAAATCCTATATAAGTAGCCAAATATTTCAAAGAAACTTTTATCTACAACAATTAAGTGTTGAATTGCTTTAATTGGCATAAATTCAGGTTTGAATAAAATCATTTAAACTGAATAATGATATAAAGTCTTACAATGGCCAATTCCCATAAATTTGTAACATTGACTCAGTGGCTACTTATGCAAGGATTTGTTTCTGTACGTTTTGGCATTGCCATTTCTATATTGTCCATATTTTTTACAAAATTTTTATTACATATTTTCACTCTTTTTTTAATGAATGGCAGTAGCTGTGAAGGCAGCAGTTTTAGCCTGGCGTGACGAGTTGTCTTGATGGACATCATGTGTTGAAGTTAACGAAACGCTGTACTGCTTCTGCGCTCCCAAAGTTAAAATGCAACATTTTGGTGTGTAAATCACCGCAACAACGTCAAGCATTAGTGAGCTAGTCCTTCTGACGCCATATTCGGCAGAACATTTGATTGTTACGCTATTCGCCAGTTCTCTACTTTAGCGATGTTTTTTGGCTAAACTGGAGGTCTGAATAGCTTTTGAAAACCTCGAAAACATAAGTTAGATGTTTTTAAAGAGATTTTAAAGAGCTATACATAATACGCGACGGCCATTTTTTTCCCGGCCCATCCGTATATAATAAGCACTATAGTGCTTAGTGACATACACACACATATTATGCATTATTGTGCGAATTTATAACAATAAATGAGGGTATTCTGGGTTATTTTACAAATGACGATACCTGGAGCCTACATTTCAACAGCTAAATTTAGTTTTAGTTTTAAATATATTACATTCTACCGGTTTACACACTAAACATAACATCCTAGTATTGACATTGTATTGATTTGTAATTGTCTTTAATACATCGTCCACTGAGTAACATAGAAATTACTTTTCTTCCAGTAGTATTTCTATCAGAGCCAGACTTAGACTCTTCGAGGCCCCATGCAATACTAGCGATTCAAAACTGACTCTCTCTTCTTTATGGCTCAAGGTCCTCATACGATTTTATGGGTTGTATTCCTTCTAAAACCGGCAGTGATTTCTACAATAAACCAGAAATGAACTGAAATACAAACGATACTACCTTCACTGAGGCAGTACTACATAATTACTTTATCATTTTTTTTATTATAACTTTCTTTACTCTTATACTGTTTATTGAAATGTTTACTTTGGGCATGTTGTTAATTAGGTACGTTTCCCATTGGTTTATTGTATATTCTTTAAGAATGGATTAAGTTTTAATGAAATATGTGTTTATTCGGTCATCTTTATACAACTGGAAAAAAGGTTTGAAGCTATCTAGCTTTTCAATTTTCTCTAGCAACTTTCCTTCTTAATCTCTTTGTTTTTATTATCTAAAATTTATTACAAACCCAATTTCATGACCAGATTATTACTCCAAGTTTATTCAAGGTAACTAAATACAACTTTCTGTGGTCGTATACTCGTATACTTTCCTTTTAAGGCTTTCAAGTTACCTTTACACCCTAGTTTGTGATGCACGGAACAATGGTTTTTGGTTTTTTTATGTCAGCATAATAAGTTTAATTTTACACTTAGATAACAGAAATACTAACAAAACATGGCTTCTAAAGTTTGCTGGTAAAACAAAAGTTGCAACTACCGTCATTCTATTGGCCTCATTTGACTGAAGAAAGCTGAGATATCGCGAAACTGCAATATTCATTTGAATGTTTTCGTTACTTGAAGTAAGCGTACGTTACACCTGTTTTGATATTTGTAACAATTTTTTTCCTAACTTTTATTATGCTCTTAATTCGATAATCAAACATTTTGAAAGAGATAAAAATCATTATTGGAACAGAAATAGCAAAAATTCTTCAATATTAATATATTTTGCAATATTTTTTTATGACTTAGCATTGAAAAGAATAGCTTAAAATGTGGAGTTGGTTTAAAAAAAAAAGATACATTAAGTGAATTTAGCAAGCAATTGTCATACATCTCCAACGTTTCACGTGTTTGGAAAGCGTTTTGCTAAGAGGCAATGAAAAAATATCCTGCGTCATATAAGTACGAAAGAGTTATTGGCTTAATTAGGTCATTTATTAATAAGTGTAGGCTAATTATGTTTTAGCATTATATCAATATTAATGTGTAGTTTTATTTTAGCATACGTAAAACATGTCATGTTCTGTATACACGAAATATGTATGTGCAATGATAGATATGCAGAGGGTTAAGTACATTATATTAATTAAAACTATTTTGGATATGCAAATCAGCAAGTCAAATGACAACCAAAACCAATATAACTCAATGGTGGAAAGAAATGTATCAGAACTACATCTTCATATTGTTTTACTCTACAAAGATGGTGCAATACCATCGAAAATTAATTGTTTTGAAGAACAGTATGTAACGACCCTTTAAGAAGCAAAATATTCTTACACCAAGATCATAAAGGTGTGTCCAGATCGGGGATTTATAATTTCTAATACAGGGATGTTCCTTGTACTTAATGGTATTGGAAAACAAAGGAATATTTATCAACTTGGTTCTATAACCATCCAGAAAGAGACCAGTAGCAAGCCATTTTCTTAGCCATGGTAAGCAAAGTGCTGAGAATCCAAGGACAAAAAGGTCAGTGGCAAAAGTCGTCCACATATCCCAGGAAAGAATACCCAACATAATCAAGAAGGATCTCTATCTGTAAAAGCGGCCAACAAGATATGTGTTCAGTAAGGTAAGACTTTCAGTCATACCTTCTATTTAACCGCCCCATACCTCAAGCAGTCAGAGAATGAAAGGGGTATATATGTTATTCCCATACAAAGGCGTGCGGGTCAAGTCGCTGGACGCAGTGCGTTATGGATTTATGTGTGAGTTAAATGTTGAAACTGGCTCTGGGAAACCGTCGTTCTCATACAAAAATGGATTAGGGAAAGTAAGCAGGAGGAATGGTGTGTTATGAACATGGCAACCTCACGACGGAGCCTTTTGTAATGGAAACTACGCTGCAGATAGAGCATGACCGACGTGTCGTCGTGGACTGTAACGATGTGGTAAAGCTCCAAAATCGTTTTTGATACAGCCTGTTCAACTCTGTTTAGATTATGCATTTCTTTACTTCCACACTTTTGAAAAGGAAAAGGGGGGATAGGTTAAACCACAATCTACTGAAGCCCGGCATGGCCAGGTGTTTAGGGAGCTCCACTCACAATCTGCGGGTCGCGGGTTCGAATTCCTGTCCCATCAAACATGCTCGCATTCTCAGCCGTGGGGGCATTATAATTTGACGGTCAATACCACTATTCATTGGTAAAAAAGTACCCCAAGAGTTGGCGGTGGAGGATGAAGACTAGCTACTTTCCCTCTAGTTTTACACTGCTAAATTAGGGACGGCTAGCGCAGATAGCCCTGGTGTAGCTTTGCGCGAAGTTCAAAAAACAAACAAACCATCTACTGAACATCATAAAGGTAAGAATAGAATTCTCAAAATAATGTAGTCCTCGATAAAATATGTTCAGCTTTCAAAGGTCGATGTTCAAGTCTGAAAGAATTAAATTTTCAACACTGACTATTTATGCTTACCAGATGGCGCTAGAAAAATAATGCCCGTCAACCAAAGTCAGAATTCACCAAATATTTTGATATATAGCTTTCTAAAAATATATCCAGTAATTTCGGCTTATTCCCTTATAAACATAATGTACCATTATAAGCTAAAAAATATTGTTATAAAATTTTGTAATAACTTCGTGCATTTTTTTATTATTATTTCAGCAAGTCTTGTTTCAACTACCACTGTATCTGTGAAAGCCACAAAGAAATGATTTTCCTAAACAACAAATATAATATATCAGCTCTTGTATTAAGAATGCTACAGGCAACGAAAGATACTTCTTTCAGTATATCAAACCATTGCATTAGTAGTACCGGTAATAAAAGAATTTCTTGTACCAAGCCCTAGAAAATTAAATATATGTATGTTTTGGTTTTAAATTAACAAGAATAAATACATACGTATGAGTAACAGTAAACTATTTCCTATAAACGCTTTTCTCCAAAAGAAGATCTTAAACCTAGTCAATTTTTTTAGGTTTCTGTCATATAAAATCAAAATACTGTATTAAGAATAATAATAAATTTATTATCACGTGAATGTGTTTTTCTTGTGGGAAAACTGTTATTACTTGCTGTTGGCACATCCTACTACTAATATAAATATATTCAGACCTAATTATTTTAACTGATGTTCATTACCCCAGTCAGTAACTAGCGGGACCAAACTTGCCACATGCTCAGGTACCATGGGCGAATGCCTTAAGTGTTTCTGTGTGTGTGTGTATATATATATATATACACTTCGATGATTAGCTATAAAAGCAATTGTGGATAATGGATGATATTGGTGGGTACGCTGGGACCTCTGTGAATCATGATTCCCCGTCCCACCAAACATGCTCACCCTTTCAGCCGTGGGTGCGTTATAATGTAGCAAAAGAATAGCCCAAGAGTTGGCGGTGGGTGATGATGAGTAGCTGTCTTCCCTATAGTCTTACACTGCTAAATTGTGGATGGCTAGCGCAGATAGCGCTCGTGTAGCTTTGCGCGAAATTCAAACAAACCCGTACATTTAAAAAATAACCGTAAATCATGAGGAAACTTTTGAACCCCGCAAGTGTAGATATTTTATTTTAGTCTTAACAATGCTTTAGCGTACGTTAATTAATGAAAATAAACGACTTTCAAGATCAAAGAAACGTAATTATTTAATACCACTATTATATTAAATAATTAGTTTTTATCAGCTTGAAAGTCGATTCTTTCGTCAGTTAACAATGTTTTGTTTTTTGGTAGTATCTATGATATCTCATCAATGTAGAAATGACAATAACTTTAATGATATCATTCCTTAATGGTGCAATACAGGCTTCCAGTAAAAAAGTGTACATAATAGTGTTTCTACCCTATTTAACTGTTGTGCACCACTGGCGAAGCTTTTCGCTCAATACCAGAGCTCATTGGGCTGGTTGAGCTACAGTATACAATGTATTGTTTGAAATGCTGTTTATCAGTCGTTTACAATAGTTCAAATTAGGACTAGCGTAAATGAATAAACAAATTAGGAGACCAAAATAAAGGGGATGTAAAATGAATATAATTTTACCTCTTAATTAATTTTACAAGGTAGTTGCATGTTAATAATATCACCTTTCTTGTTTTCTTTCTCCTGGTTAAATGTTTCCCTCCCTATACTTTAGAAATTACTCGTTTTCTCAGAAAGTGTAGTGCAGTATATAAATATTCTAAAATATTATAACTATAAATTTATAACACATTTTGAAAACAAGGTCACTGTGGTGTGCAGAGTAAATATATTTTTTATAAAATTATTTTCAAGTTTTTTTAAAAAATAATAAAATTCCTAAAATGTGACAACAGTAATAAGTCAAAAGTGCTTAAATAGCAAACTTAATAAAGGCCTAGCTGATGGAAAGTACTATCTTTCTGTTACTTAATATGGAAAAGGGAAAGTAAAAAAAAAAGAGAAAATAACAACAAAAAAAACGTAGATCAAGACACACGATAGCGTGTCGTGCGGCCAAAACAACCTGCAGGACACACTATGTGTTATTAAACAGGAGTGATAGTTTAGTAATTTTCACTTTCTATAGATCGGATTGTGGTAACCCAAACCATCACACATTTTCAGCAAATGTGCTCTACTGGATCTTTACTTCACATTCCAAATTTCAAGGCAATCTATTAAGAAATACATGAAATATAAAATCTCCAATTTTGATTGAATTTCTTCCTACTGTAGTTTACTTAATATTCGCGAGAACTGTCTTTCGCGTTTTTACATTGAAACTTGTTTCGCGGGTTTTAACTTTCGCGGAAAAATGAAATTCAAAATGCATTAACTTTCCATTACATAACTTTAGAAAACATTTTTAGACGTCATTCTGTTTTCCTAAACAACATTGTTCATACTATAAACCTTTGCAATCACGCTGCGCAACTGAACTGACATATTAGTAATCCACGTATTGAAATCAATGAACTTGTCTGAGCGTGTTACGGCAGGTGCTGCAGGTACTTAACTGACTATAGTTTACGTCTCCTCATTGTTTGTTAATTCCGTATTACATAGTTATTATCTGCATGTAGCATAATGAGATCAGTTACTGAAATGACTTGGTGGGTATAAAATTAATTTCAATTTTTAAGCAGTATCAAACAACGAACATTCACAACTTCATTAGGTATCCCTCTTAAAACGGAAATAGATAAAATCGATTATTCCTCCCAAAACCAGCTAATCCAGAAAAGAGGATATTATGCCTACCGAAGAAACCAAGAAGCCCACATCTACTCCTTGGATAGAAGTATGACGTTATTGGTGAGAGATTGGATAAGGGTGGTTCGAACACATAGGCGGAGTAATAATGGTTAGAAACGGCTTAAATGGGTAACGAAGAAAAACTTTAATATAAGTTTAACATAACAGCAAATGTACAACGTTTCGACAAGGTTTTGTCGTATATTGTTGTATATTTGCTGTTATGTTAAACTTATATTAAAGTTTTTCTTC
>NW_013666197.1:207842-212183 GCF_000517525.1 Limulus polyphemus | reverse complement strand
CATCACATAGGCGGAGTGATCAACCGGCTTCTTATTCCACTGGAACTATAGTTCGTGGAAACGTACGTACCGCGAAAATAGCGAAAGTTAAATCCAAGCGAATAATAAGTAATTTGCAGTATTTTTTCTTCGCACTGAAAGTACAGAAACTTTAAATGATAGAAAAACATACGCAACGTTCATGGATCCTTTACAACTTTGGTACACTGATAAATCTTTACAACCTACAATTAGTGTCAAATTTGTTCAAAATATAGTAAGCCACAGGTGCAAAGTTATTCAACAAAAACCATCCAATTTTGACCAAAAGTTTTGCACACGTCTACGCAAAAATTCAAGTGAGCTGTCAATCTGAAATGTTTACTACAGCTTCACCTAAGAATAAAAAAGCGGACCATTTTTAGTTTTTTGTCATTCGAATTGAATACGGATGATTTAGAGTAACAAAACTATGCGGTGAAAGCACAGGCAGATACATAAGTATTGGTTAGGCCAAGAAAAAGTAGATAATTATTCATTATTCATTGCCAACTTTTAAAACAAATTTGCTAAATTTTATGATATGTATATGCATGTCTGTCACGCTATCATCTTATTCTTCTGTGGGTACCAACTGCAACAATTCACGTTCGGAAGTGAGAGCCTTACGTGGCATTACTCATATCAAAACATTTCTATGTATTCATTCTTTTTTGCTATGCATTCTTACTAAAGCTTAATTTTAAATAAGAATGCTACTTTAACCCTTTCAATATCAGTATCTGAAGGTGTGATTAGTCAAATCACCATATGCGTTGCTCTAAATCAAATTCCAGAAACTGCTTTTGTACAACTTTTAATTGTAATTTCAAGTTGTTTATATCCATAATAGTGGGTAGTGATTAAGAAGCAGGGAAGTCGTAGACAAGCGCGAAAGCTGCGTTATTTGTCAACACAAAAATTGCCCAGCAGTGAGCAACAGCGCTGAGCTAAACGAAAGGATGCTGTTAATCTGAAGCGAAAACTTAAATACACTATATCATCAGAAAGAAAAGCACAAGGAGAGATCACGCGACTTTATCACCAAAACCCTTCATCTACCAATCTTTCAGCAACCATAAAAAAGGTTTTGCAAAAATATCATGTTGACCATTCTCCAATCAGAAAAAGGGTTTTTGCACTTTATCATGCACATCCTTCTCCAATCAGACGAAGGGAGGTGGAGAAAGACTATGACAGCCCCTTTCCTGTTATAAGAGCTGTCAAAAAAAAAGATATCGTAATGATCCATCACAAACAAAGAGATAGTCTCGTGAAGTATAACACACTGATATTGTGCCTAGTAGACGTCGTAGGCGGGAAGAGTATGAGGAAGATCCCTTCCCCAGGTGAAAACGTTCTACATTGTATTATGCTCAACACAGGGAAAAAGTCTTAGAGCAAACACGAGTGCGAATAGTTGTTTGCTCACTTGCTCGATGTGTAAGAACAGTGTACACTAGATTGTTTAAAAAACATTGAGTTAACCAATCGTGTTGCTCATAAGTTAACTATAAGAAGCAGGTCATCTAGATTCTTAAAAGCTCAGACAATGGTGCATTCCTCTTTTTATGGGTTGAGTGAAGTCAAGTATCATTTTGCCAGTTCGTTTAACAGACTGAGAGAATGTGTCTTGTTTCCATAACAAAAGCATCAGAATTTAATGATGATGCAGAAAAGTGTACTGCCTTTATTGGCACATCATTTCACACCAGTAGCACTGAATTATATTTCATTCAGTCTTTGTATCACTATGAAGCATTTGAGAATGGAAACTTTCACATAGAAACGTTTCCAGGATATCAAATCAAGGATATATAGGTGGAAAGCAAGATTCTATGTAGACTTGTTCTTTTGATTCACCATTATGTAAGGTAAATTCAATTAACATTGTCAGTGATCATCTCCTTCTAATCTACACCGGCATATCCAACTCTTCACCTAAAACTGCTCGACAACACGTATACAGGACTGATCATTGTAGCAATCCTGAATTGCGAGATTACTAACTGCAAGTTCACCCTCTTGAATGCTACAATTACACACCACCCTGTAACTCTTCGTTCTTGTATCTGCATAGATTAGCTGCACACTATCCAGAATAGTAGCACTCATTTATGAAGTTAATAGGTTCCATGCAAAAAAACTGTAGAACTGAGTGCTCACTGTAGGAAGGTAATGCTGAAGAGTTGACCAATATCAAAGCAGGGGAAAAGGCTGCTAGTAGGAAGCTGTACAGTGTTAAGGCAGCATCAGAAACGAACGAAAAGGATATTGGGAAAGAATTCGAACAGGCGTTCTTGGCCTTTATGGCTAAAAGTTTAGATATGCCTAAATATCCATGCATTTCATGTGATAAGTTGTGCTACAGGAGAGAATGTTCAATGCTCGATCATTTAGGTGTCTTGCCAACCAGCACTGAATGGAACAGATTCATCCATTATCATAATCATCGATCTAGTGCAACTGATGGTTTACTGGAAGGTTTCATCTGCAAGTATTGCTTTGACAAATACCAATTAGGATGTTTGCCACCTTGTGTTATGAACAGCCTTAATTTGGTGCTGTGCTACAAGAAATACGCACATTAAATTATTACAAGAAGGTGTTTATACAAAGGGCAAAAGCATTTCAGGTTGTCACTAGGATGGGAACTGTTGCAAAGAAGCACATGCACATACCAGCAGCTCATCGAGTGTGTCAAGTACAGGCACAACTTTTCATCTGCCTTTGCCACTTGAGGAGACATTACGAAAGCTGCCTAAAGTTGATCAACCTTTAATGCAACACAGTAAATTATTTGTACTTATTCGTAGTATACCAAGTACAACCAAAATCGTTTGGCATGATTTTATAGATGTATGTAAAGTATACAGTACACTTAACTTCCCAGCAATGTAAATGATTTGGATTTTGAAGAGCAAATTGGACAAATTTATATCCCTCAACGTCAAAAAGATGTTGATAGGATGGCCATGCTAGTGGAGATTACACCTGACAACGAGGCAGAAATTTATCAACATTACACCATTCATGTTCTTCAAGTACCTAGGTGGAATGATCGGGCAACATCACTTTATCAGCTTCTAAAAGTCAATGAACCAGCACTTGATAACCATCTCAAGCAATTGGATATGCTTTGCTTCCCGGATCTATATCTGCATGTGACGGGTGAACTTCGACTTGACCGAGAGGTGAATTTAAGTGCTGCAGAGTATGTGAAGGTCGTTCCGCAGTCTCGTGATGTACGATTTCACCTCAACCAGCAGTTTATATATTTTTTCCTGTATCAGACAACTATGAGGCAGATTTCCAGTGGAATATACCACTAGCACGTCCAACTGAAAGGCTCACAGCACCTCATTGCCTCTCTTTGCTGTCCAAAGATAAGTTAGAAGGAAATTCAACAACAATCTTTGCATGTCTTAAAAATAGTGAGCAGTGTTGGACCCCAGGGCCACGTTAACCATTGCGCCAGGGTCCCAAGTGGTGAGGGACCCCCTACTAATGATCCGGACCATCAGTTTAACTCTCTCTTTTTTCGATAAATCTTCATATTTTATCTTTTATTTGTTCTATTATTACTCAATACAGGCTAGATCAATTTGACCAACCTTGTAACCACCATAAAATAATAATTACATTTTTATTTTTCTAGAATTACTTAAAATTGTAACAGGAAAGAACATTTCTTTACACTAAATAGTTTGAAACTTCTTAACCTTATACAACTGTTTATGATTAAATTTTATTGTTTTATTGCCTTTTGGACCATGATTTTTAAAATTCCCACCATAAGAAGTGTCAAAATATGCGATAACATGAAGTTGCATAAAGCTCGTGCTACTCGTGAGCTGTTAGTCCTAGCAAGTGTACCTCGTAGAAGAATTTTATTATTATTATTATCATTATATTTATTTATATTACCTAATTTAACCTTATATAGCCTAAAAGTTTCTAAGTTTTAGGTTTTTAAGTTATTTTTAATATAATAAATAAAGAATGGATAAGAAAAACAAGAAATATGCTCCCCAGTGGCACAGCGGTATGTTTGCGGAATTACAATGCTAGAAACCGAGTTTCGATACCCGTGGTGGGCAGAGCACATATAGCCCATTGTAGAGCTTTCTGCTTAACTTCAAACAATAACAAGAAATATATCACTTACCTGTGTAGTCTTTTTTGTTGTTGTTTTTTGCCGTCGACTGGCCTTCTATGTTAGTCCTACTACTTTACATCAATGCTAGATTAAACATCTAACTAATTCTGGTCTCATTGGTCTCATGATTAAACATCTAACTAATTCTGGACACATGATTAAAC
>NW_013666197.1:204001-206870 GCF_000517525.1 Limulus polyphemus | reverse complement strand
TCTAGAAAATAGGTGGCGTGACACTAGTCACGTGATCTCGATGACGCAACATTAACAATAACGTAATTAGTATATCATGGGGCCTGATATGACCATTAATTTTTTTTAATAATTAAAGTGAATGAAAATTAAATTGTTACCCTTAATCTTATGTATAAAATATAGCTAAGAGCAACGAGGGGATAATATATTATTTTATTTTGGCATATCTTTTTTTAAATGTAATTGTTAAATTACTCGCATTCACGAACACATGCAATACCCTTGCATGTTTCTTACATTATGCAATCATAGATAAATTCTTAAAAATATTTTTATCTTTTAATTACCTCAGCAATCAGCGTTCTGAAATGTGGAAAGAAAATACGAAAGTGGTTTCCAGAAAATGACAAAAAGAAAAGGAGAAACTGAAATAGAAAAATCTGCTTTGGAAATAGTTCCCAAACTATCAAAGTTTTCTCAATTTGTAAGAGAACAGAGGAGCAGAACAATCCAACCAGCCTTTTCAAGCTTTTACCCTGAGTGATTCTCAACCCATTGTAGCAACTAAAAATTCTAGCACAAGTGTGGCTTCATCCCTTTATGATTTGCAAAAGGAAATGGCATGTGAGATGGAAAATCTCACTACTAATTCTGGCGAGGAAGTCGATTTCTCGTCTGATCCAGCATTATGGCCAGCGGACAGAAAAGGAATAATAGAATTTTGGACTCACAAAAATATGATTCCAGATCAAAATATAGCAGAGCAATATTTTTCACCTTCAAAGAGAGGTGTACATAAGAAGAAGTGTATCTATGTGTAATGCTGGAAAGCCTATCTTAACGGCGCTCAAAGTATATAACGATTAACCATGTTTGAAAAGTGTTTGATGTTTAGTGAAGTTTTGATTTATATTGGATGTTAGTTAGAAATGTTTAATGAATGTTGTTATAATTGTTCAATTCTGGTCTTGGACTCTGTTTCTTTATTCTAACTGTAAATTACCTCGAGTTAGCGACTTGTGGCTCCACTCTTCACGACAAATCCTCCAAATAAATAAATTTTGTGTAACAAACAGTTTTAATTGAAACTCCAACAATTAAGCCCACGAGAGCGCTACTCGTTACAACGTGCATTCTATCTAGCATTTATATTATAATATTGTAGCTTATAACACTATTACTATAAGTAATAACCTAATAAAAAATATGTGTGTGCTATAAATTTTGCCTATTTAAGATTAACATCGAAGCTTAAAATTAATTATATACCTATAGAACAGAAGAAAAAAAAACAAATACAAAAATTGTATCTTATATGAAAAAATCAGTAGGTGGCAGTTAGCCTTAAAAAGTTTTGAACTTAGCAACACCTATATCTGTTAATGTGCGGAACGTTATAATACCTTGGAATATATATATTTAATTATTGACAGTAATACCACGTGACTTCATTAAATAGTATAACATAAAATGATTATCATGTAAAGTTAATATTAGTTAATTTTACAGACTTGACTTACAATCATGTGAAGTTCGAACATTCATAAACTAAACGTACGTTTTAAGTTAAAATTGAATTTGGTTTTGAAAAGTAAGTAAAATATTTTATTTTTTATAAAGTTTTATGATATTTATTCTTATAGTTTATACTAAAATTATAGTACGCTGTATACATAATACAATTGTGGGACCTATCATGTCCTAATTGCAATCTCAAAATTATCTAATATCTTGATATTATCTCAAACTATTAAATGTTAAAAGTGTTATTAGTATTATTATTACTGAATATTAGTATTACTATGTTATTCATTTATTGACAATCTTACTCTTCTTAGAATGACGTTTGTTTTGTTTTGCGTTAACCTAATATATGTAGTTAGGCTTAATAATTAAATTGCAAATGCGATATTCTTAATAGAACTAGTAATAATAGTTATACTAATATTAGTATTTAGTACTAGTAAATTGACAAACAACGATTTATAAGCATAATGAAGTGACTTATTTTTTGGGGGGGAGGACATATTACATGTTTTTGCAGAACATTGGTCTGTCTACTATTAGTAGTAGTAGTGTTAGTAATAGTAATGTACTTCCATCCTCAGTTCTTGTTTGTACACGGTTAGCCTAACACTGTTGATTAGTATTCTGTCTCCGGACTGTTCATTAGTTTTGGCCGGATATTACTATTAGTATTAGTTCCTTTCTTCCTGTTTGGCAGTGCAGTAGTTAAAATGTTCATTTAAATTATATTGTAATTATGATTTTCCAGTCTAACTTAAAGTTAAAACCTAGGAAGTTACAAATATAATAAACAAGCAACATATAGGTCAATTAATAACTACTAGTTAATGAGTTTATATTTAATAAATATTGCAATAATAAATCTCAGTACATGTGTTTATGTACACAATTCCATTAAATTTTGATATTTTCTAAAGCTTATGATCCTACTTTCTTATGTCAAAAAAGTCTTATTAAACTTAGAAAGTAAATTGAAATAACTTTAACATGGTAAAAGAATAATATTATAGTTTTCTAGGCAAACATTTTAATACTCATTTGTTTAATGAAGTCTGTTTTAATCAGTTTCATGCAAAGGAATTAGTCATTAGCCATCAGCGACCCTAGTTTTTTAAATTGACTTAATATTTAAAATTTTTTAATATATGGCACTATTTTTTTTACTAATAGTACACATTTGTCAGTCAATTGACAGAAAATCTACCAGTGCTAGGCATATTGTTTTTTATTCTTGTAAAATTAGGTAAGAGTTCCATATGGCACCCCCACCCAAAAATTGTAGAATTGTACAAACCTAATAGAGAATCGGTGGTGGTGTGTCAAAAGACAACTACCAACTACACATACCAGGGCAAAGACG
>NW_013666197.1:198365-203475 GCF_000517525.1 Limulus polyphemus | reverse complement strand
TGATTTATTAATACATAAATATTACTTTGATGAATTTTTTTAAAATTGAGTGGGGGTGCCATATGGAACTCTTACCTAAAATTACACTCATATCAGATATCTCGTTAAAGCTTATCACATATCCTTTATTGAAGGTATCTTTGTATAGTACTTAAAGTTAAGGAGTTTGATATTATGATGCAAGAACTGTAGCCACTATGTATTTGTGGAAGACCATGGTTTACCTGCATCATAAATTTTGCTGGTATCGAATAACTGGTGCTCATTATACACTCTACTGACTAGGTCCAAACAGTAGGATGTTTTGTGCTGACTGACATAGTATTGTAAGTGTGTCTTTCTTCAGCGTCACACCACATAATAATAGATTATATTTTTATTTTACAAGTGGTAGTGATGAATATCTATTAATTTCACTGATGATAGTAACTTCTTTGTCTTGACATCTTTGACTAATATCATTAACGTCATAGATGCCTACAGTTATTTTACTGTAGCAATTCCAAGATGAGTCATCTCCTGCCAGAAACTTCTAATAGATGGGGTAATGGTGAGGAGTCATCTATAGGGCATACACCAGGTTCAAACTTAAAAAAGAATTAGACATTACAAGAAAAGACCTTTCATACAATTCTTTGCCCATGAAGTAAAAAATTTTAATTGGTGGATGTAAACACTAGACTGAGCCAACTGCAATATGAGTATTTAACTGCAATTATTATATGATCATTTTTCATTGCATCCTACTCATTCATTGATTGTTTTTATTTACCAGTGTCAAAATTATCATATTTACTTTCACATTTATCGTACAGTCCTTTGAAACTAGTGAAACTTTCTTTAAATAAAGTTATCAACTATTTGGTAGCTGAATATTGGGTTATTTGGCTGAAGGACTTGGCCAGGTACTCAATCTGGTATCTGGCAGAAAGCACTATTCATCATCTCTCTAGTATGTAGTACTCCAAATTCATCCACATTGCTGACATCTTAAAGAATTGTTTGAAAGCACCATAAAATAATACACTGCGTCCAAAGCATAAATATTTTAATTTAAGAAAATGTACATAATCCAGTCAAATATATTGATGTTACATCAGACCTCGACAAATCCCAGATGCCATTTCACCATGGTAACTAAAAATTTCATTGTGGTGCCTAGTATTTTCTCATTTGATTCGTGAGTACGGCTGTGTTAAATATAACTTGACTCTAGAACAGTTCTGGACTCTTGGAAGTCCAGAATTATTTTCTCGTTCTATGAGTCCTAAAATGAACTTTGTTTCTAGGATTTTAATATCAGATTCAGCACTTCTTCATGTTTTTTCAGGAATGAAGTGTTGCAGTTCCACAACACGTTACTAATTTCGTGCCATTTTGTTTTTCTTCTTTCTCACAATTCAACCAATCAGCGGTAAATAAACAACCAAACCGAAATTGATAATTACACCTCTGATGTAATCAATGCCATAACCCAAGCCATCAAAGAAGCAATCCCTAGCAAAGTAACAAATCCTGATCTATGATCATGTAAACTTTTTTCACAAATTAATAATTACCCACAGACAACTCAGACACAATTTAATATGAACTTGTGACATTACACTTAAACCACTTATTAATGCCATGAATATAATCTGACTAAAAAACTTGTATTACAACAATGACACGATAACTGGGAAAACTTCTCCCTATCAGTAGATAAGTCCAAATTTAACCCTTCCAAATTGTATCTCAATAAGCAGATGATATTGCTGTCTGAACTTTTTTCTAGCAACTCGTGTTCTGTGACAAATGTCACTCAATGCAGTGTCAGATTGGTACAAAAAGTGGCATGTAGCCCTCAACCCATCCAAATTGCAAACTATAGCCCTTTTTTTTTTTTAGGAAAATAAGTATGAAAAAGATTCATAATCTCCAGTTCACCCTTAACAATTCAGGCACTGATCAGATAGAATAGTTGGTGCCTGATCAGTGAAAATGGTTTTTTGGGGTGCTTGATCTGTATACATACATGTACACATTGCTTGTTAGGCATGATAGGGTACATCATACACCAGTGCAGCTAGCACACGTCTTCGAGCTAAACATTCATTGCACAGGCATTCATAATGACAACATTTGTGGATTGTACATGATTGATGGGTGTTCATAAACTTAGGAAGGCCCATTCATGGTTTGTTGTAAGTTATGCTCTGTTAAGAAGCACTTAGATCAATTTATGCAGAGTCAAACTTTTAATAGCTCTTTTAATTTTAAAGGGCTATGCAGGCGAACCAGGCATAGTTTGAAGCCCTGCTTAGGAGAAATCTGAATGAAGTTCATCTTGTGTTGTACTAGTTCATTTATTAAAATATTATACTTTTAAATACATGTTTCATAAAAGAAATGAATTAATTTGCTTGAGAAATATTTGTTATTAGAGGTATAGATCAGCTTTAAGATAAAGTAGACCTACCATAAAAAAAATATTAATGTCAGAATTGCCTGTCTGCAATAAACAATATGGAATTTTATGTAATATTACATATAGTATTTAGCTCTATGATGTTCAATATTTTCAATTTCAGTATTGTAATATGAATATTCTTATATCATTTAGCATATATATCACTTCCATGGGATAACAAGGAACCAAATGTCCCATCTACATGTATGATATCCAATATTCTACTACAACCTTACTCCAAATTACATATAAAATTGATTGTTATATCCAGCTCTGATTTCTAAAATACTTTTTCAAACTTCAATTAAATTTATTCAATGTTGGACCTTCTACCATATCTGAAGAAAAACTGTTCCATAGGTCTACTACTATATTAGAGTAGCACTGCCTTAACTGAAGCTGTATCAGTTTCCAAATCTTAAACTTGTATTTAATATATATTTTTGACATCACTAAGTAAAGCTTTTCTTGTTGGTAACATAATTCATAAAAATGTTTTTATACTTATAATGTATTACAGCACAAAAATAAACTGTATGAAATGCTTAATGGGTCACATTAACCATTAAATATTTTACTAATAAGTGAAACCTAAAATATATTTCCACAGAGAAATAAACATTCTTAACTTCATATTTGAGGTAAGATCATTGGAAGATGGATGTGTGGTTTAAGCACAAATTGAAAGCGATTTAGCCATATAAAACTGCCAAAGGTTGTGCAAAACAAAAATGAAATGAAAGAATTGAAAAATAGTACTTTGCAAGTATCTGATTTTCTTGTCTGGTTCCTAAATGAATGAAATCAATAGTTAAAGGCAGAAATGATTATGTAATTACTGTGTTTTCAACTTGAAGTTCTGTGCAAAAATTTTCTATAAGTACAGTTTATTGTGTAATATATTTTGTGTGTGTGTAGTTTCATCTAAGTGAAATAGTTTAATGATTGTAAGGGAGTGGTGTAAATGTTTGTCCTGATGCTTTCCTACATTTGTTTTTTATAATTCATTCAGTGCTGTTTTATGTTTGTAATTTGTATTTCATGTTGCTGGAAAAACATTTCTTAACAAATAATGTGTAAGTGCTCATTTTTAGTAATATTAAGTTAAACTGTTGACTGCACTTAAACTTGGTATCTTGACATCCAGTATTTGAATTTATACATAAACATTTTATCAGATCTTAGACATATCACAACCAGTTTTTGATTACCATAATTATCATGATTGCCTTCAAGAAGCTATAATTCATAAGCCATACTTTTCATATATACACACACACACACACACTGCATATAAAATGTATTATTGTGTGGAAAAAAAAAAGCATTCAACACAGATATATGCATACTGTTTAAATATGCAACCACATTAGTGTCTATAAACTAACCTTAATATTAGCATTAATGTATTTTTCTAACAGTAAAACATCACGTTTCCATGATAGATTAATGAATATGTGTTTAAAGTAATGATTTGGTAACAAGTGTCATTGGTAAAAAGTTATGAATCTCTTGATTGCAGACTTAATTTTAAACAAAATTACTTCTACCTTCATTTTGTTCATATATGGAACATAATACTGAGAGAGGTTTTGAGTGCTGTCAAAATAGGTGTTATCATTGTCTTTTTTTTTTTGAGTGGGCTTGTGAACAAGAAATATTGCATTTAATTCCATAGCAATATTTTGTATTTGATGAGTGATTTCAAAAGGTCAAACTTTATATTGTTACGCCTCCAGTCGTTAGTTAATTTTCCGTAAATTCGTTCCGACGAAACTTTAGTGACACAAGTCCTTTCTTAAATAAAACTGGTTCATTCTTTCTGAATATAACTTTGAGATACACTTAATTTCAACAGTCGCGCTATAACAAACGAACGTCTCACGTGCTCAACAATATTCTCTCTGACTGCAGTTCAATTACTCATCGTTCCGTCACGTTGTGACCGTCTTATATATACCAGACTACCCCCAATCTAATAGTCTCTCGACAATTTACGAAGGAACAGGATATTTCTAGAAGGAGGTGGCGTGATACTGACGCAACACTGCCCCCTCCTTAGTATTGTTCGTCCCGAACAATAGCCACTTACATTAAACCAATAACTTAATTAACTGTACAGAATTTACAAACTAAAAATTACAATTCAACAAAGTCTCTTAATTTTACGGGACATATCTTCTTCTGTACTGGTCTCTGTCTCGTTGGCTTCTGCTTCATATGGGGTTCATGTGCTTCATCAGGAAATGTCCTATCGTCGATAACAGTCACATCAGTGGTAGTAACTTCATCAAGAGCTTCACCGTTTCTCTTCTCAAAACTGAGTAGAGTTTCTTCTTCAACATTGGCTTTTTCAGGTGACACGTCTTCAGCAGCGTCATTTGTTCTGTTGTTCACTTCGTCCCAACTGAAATGTCCTGGACCATGGTAACGCCAAAGCCTGTTGGCATGCACCACTTTTGGCTTACCTCGCTGACCACATATGATTTGGAAAGTCACGTCTGAGAGACGATCCACTATGTCATATGAGCCTTCCCATGGAGAAGACAACTTAGGAGACTTCCCTTTGGTCGTCCTGGAATTATACAATCACACCTTGTCTCTTGGTTCAAAGCTGACCTCGGTAGATCTCTTATCATAAGATAACTTCATCGAATCAGC
>NW_013666197.1:190105-197365 GCF_000517525.1 Limulus polyphemus | reverse complement strand
CGTCCTTTAACGTATCTAATTCGCTTTTAAATTTACTAATGTTTTCTGTTTATACTTCTTGTTTCCTTTCTTTTTCCAGTTGCCACTGCTGCAGTCTCTCTTCTTGTTTCTTTTCTCGTTCTTCTTGTTTATTTTCTTTCTCCTCTAACAACTGCTGTAACTTCTCTTCTTGTTTATTTTCTTTCTCCTCTAACCACTGCTATAGTCTCTCTTCTTGTTTATTTTCTTTCTTGTCCAACCACTGCTGTAGTCTCTCTCATTTTTATTTTCTTTCTTGTCCAACCACTGCTGTAGTCTCTCTTCATGTTTATTTTGCTGTTCGAGCTGCCATTGTTGTAGGTTTTCTTGCCACTGCTGTAATCTTTCTTCTTGTTTCTTTTCTCGTTCTACTTGTTTCTTTTCTTTTTCCTCTAACAACTGCTTTAATCGTTCTTCTTGTTTCTTTTCTCGTTTCTTTTCTTGTTTATTTTCTCGTTCTTCTTGTTTCTTTTGCTGTTCTTGTATTGTTGCCATCAAGTCTGCTAAGCTTTAGTTTGATTTTCCGCCTCTTGTTTCCATCTTCTTCTTCTTCTTTTTTTTTTTTGTTTGTCCCACTCTCTGACACCAATTTGTTACGCCTCCAGTCTTTAGTTAATTTTCCGTAAATTTGTTCCGACAAAACTTTAGCGACACAAGTCCTTTCTTAATAAAACTGGTTTATTCTTTCTGAATATAACTTTACCTTCATTTTGTTCATATATGGAACATAATACTGAGAGAGGTTTTGAGTGCTGTCAAAATAGGTTTTATCATTGTCTTTTTTTTTTGAGTGGGCTTGTGAACAAGAAATATTGCATTTAATTCCATAGCAATATTTTTGTATTTGATGAGTGATTTCAAAAGGTCAAACTTTATATTGTTACGCCTCCAGTCGTCAGTTAATTTTCCATAAATTCGTTCCGACGAAACTTTAGTGACACAAGTCCTTTCTTAAATAAAACTGGTTCATTTTTTCTGAATATAACTTTGCAATACACTTAATTTCAACTGTCGCGCTATAACAAACGAACGTCTCACGTGCTCAACAATATTCTCTCTGACTGCAGTTCAATTACTCATCGTTCCGTCACGTTGTGATCGTCTTATATATACCAGACTACCCCCAATCTAGTAGTCTCCCGACAATTCATGAAGGAACAGGATATTTCTAGAAGGAGATGGCGAGATACTAGTCACGTGACCTCGCTGACGCAACGATATGTTTCAAAATAAGTTGTAATCTTTTCACTTTATCTTTGAAGATGATGTTCTCTTTTATGTATTGGTAAATACATATGTTTATATTTTGTTTTCAGAATATGGAAACTGGTAGTGTTGGTAGAGCTGTTTATGAATTCAAGACTGATATTGAAGGAGAACTACCTCTTGAGGTTGGAGATGTTGTACAGGTTCTTCAGGTTGTAGACAAGTACTGGCTGTATGGTGTGTCCAACAAAGGAACTGGCAACTTTCCTTCTGGATTTGTCTTGAAATTAGAAGTTCCCCCAGTTGCAGAAGATCAGCAGTTGTTTGCTGCCATGGAATCCTTTGCTGCTCAGTTGGAAGATGATTTGGAGTTTAGAAAAGGTTAGGAGGGTGTATTTGGACATTAAACCAACAATCGATGTTACCTATCATCTGCTTATTTGTAATTTTACTTTGAATTTAAACAGTAATTTGTTTATAAATCTCTTAACTCTATATTGCCTGTTCCATAGTTATGGATGTAAGATTAGAAGGACAAATCTTTTATGACATCTTTATCATGCAGATCCCTAAGTAAGCACATTTCAGAAAGTTCATGGCTACTGCAAGTTGCTTTAACAAGTTGTTGATAATAAACTATACACAGTAATTCTATGAATTGGTAATCACCATGAAACAATGTGGGAAAAAATCAAACCTGTGCCTAGCTGTATTTAACCACAATTGAACTTTTAAATGTTTTTCAATTATTTGCTACAAATGTAAAAAAAATGTTATAGATGTTAGTCACCATTATGAATGTTACATCATCCCAGGAGTGAATATAGTGTACATGTCCTTGTATCAGGAACAAAAAATAAATGTTTCTCAAAAAGACTTCAAATTACTAACACTACAAAATGAGGGGTCTGTTACTCTTTAACATAGCTTATTAGTACAAACAAAACAGAATGATGATGATTATACCAAAAATTAAAAGAAAGGAAAAAGTTAAAAAAACACCCGCACCTTAGTGTGCGTTTGACTTATGACACTTTTTAGACATTCATTTGTTTTTGGTGTAGAGCTGGGTAATTAGTGAAGTTTCTTACTGATTAATTGTCAGGCTCATTAATCGATTATATTCAGCTAATTGACCATTTTCACAAGATGGTTAAAACAAAGAAAAACATTGAACATAATTTGACTAAAGAAACCCATTGTGTAGCTTTGTGCTTAACAACAAACAAATATAATAGTAATATTTCAATTACTTGGATAGTTGTAATAACCAAAAACACTAATTTTTATTATTTGGGTATTTTTGATTACTGAATAATAGAAATATTTGGAAAGTGTATTTGATTCAGTCATGATTTCCATTAATAGATTATTTCATGTGATATTAATCAATTTAAAACATGCTCATGAGTAATTGATTATATTGATCAATTGAGTTAATCACCAAGCTCTAGTCTGGTGCCAGTGGGCACTTTGAATTTCATCTTACACAGTTGTGTTCTTTTTCAGAAAAATCCAAATGAATGACAGCTGTTTTACCACTTAGATATATTTTGTCTTCTTCAAATGAAGTATCATGGTTTTTCTTAATAACAATGATGAATATGTCAATAGCCTTTACAATCGGGTTGTAAAGATCTACAACTGAACCATGTTTGAACAATTTCAAAATTTTGTTTTCAACAGCGTCCCACTTGCATCCATCTGTTTCCAGGTCAGAAACCTCATCATTCAAAGAAAATTTCTACGTGAACAGTTTACCATTGCTACAGGATTAAAACTTATTCATTGTGCAGTTTCCATTTCCTACACTTCAGATGACAGATTCTACAAAACCTTTTTAGGATGGAATTTTTTTCATAATGTTTGTGAATTACCTCAAATAATTGTATCATACTCTTATGGTACATATACCGACCAAGAAATGTGATGTTTGATTCATTAAGCAGGTCTAAAAATTTTTTTCCTGTCAATTTCTTCTGTAGAATGAGTGGACCTAAAGTTTCACTCATCCTGCTTTAATTCTTACTTGTCCTGGATATCCTGCTTTAATTCTTGTCCTGGATTTTTCAGTTATTTACAGTATTGTAAGTAAATAAATACTGTGAAAAAGTAGGACGTGTAATTCAGCAAAGTACTAAGAAACTGACTAAAACAAAGAATGTGTACAGTGGAGAATAAAATTTTTATTCTTCTTAACTTTGAACACTTCAATGCAAATAGTATTGTATATAACTTTTTAACAATGGATACTTATGTCTGTATAAATTCAACAGTTTTTCACCATTTACTTTGACTCGCTTTCATCAGATGTAGCCTGTCTACCAGCTGTTTGATTATGATACTTTTCCTTAGGACCAGAGCATTTTTGGCATTTGGTATGTCTTTTTGTTTTGCCATTGATTAACCCTTTCACAATGTTTCTTGAGTTAGAGATGTCCTTCTCCTTGTCTTAATGTTATTAAGTTGATTAAATACCTTTTCACATTCTGCTCTTGATGGAGAAATTGTCAACATAATATTTACTAAGGGGTTTTAAATGCTTAGTATCCTTGTTATCCAAAATGCTTTTATATGCATCTATAACAAGTCTGCTGAAATTTCAAGTCCAACAAATCTTCCAAAGCAAATTTTATCTCTGTAGCCACTTAACTCTTCAGGACTATTATCCTTAATTGGCCAAAGGTGAAAATCGAATGTGTTGAACAGAGTGTGTGGGTCTCTTCCAAGGTGTTTTATGGTAATCTCTTTCAGGCAAGACTTGGCTGATGACAACAGCTCATCAGTGTCAGCATTTATTTACTCTTTTGTTTAATGGTGTCTTTTTTTTCTGAGCCTAGTTACATTCACTATTATAAATGTAATATCCTCAACATTTTGCCTTGATTCTTGTGTTTAGAGGTTTTTACTTCAGTTCATTCACCCTCTTTTCTACTTTAGAAATCAGACTTTTCTTATTTTGATAAGAGACAGAAACTTCCGACAAGAAATTTGGTCAGTCTATCATTTAGTGTAAGAAGGTTAAAAATCTCTGTATTCAACTCAATTAAGTAGCCCCTTGCTTTCTATGCATTGTTATATTTATCAGTGGTAGTGATGTTCAAAAAATGTATGAGTGTAAACTCATGTTTGTTAAAGAGAGCTTTCAGTGATCTGTTCTGGTTTGTTACCCAGTGTATTTGTTGACCACAACCAAAGTGCATTAATTCTTGATACAATGAAACTGCAATTTCATAAAGTTCTCTCCTGCATTTTGGTAAATAATAATACAGCTTTCAAGACATTCTCAAATTCATCCAGATACTAACAACCCATTTTGTAGGACTAATCATCTTGGAAAACTGAATGATTAATTTTTTGTTGCTACATAATATTAGTAAGTTGTGTTAAATAATTTTTCATATATAACACTTTTTTTTTTTTTTCATCCAGTCTCATTACACTTTTTGCTAGCTGTGTTTCTTTGGGTTTGTCTAAAACATTTCAACATTTAATACATATAATTTATTTGGCATTCTATTGTTATGTTCAAAGTTTCTTCTGTGTATTTTGCACTCTTGCCTTTAACTAGGGATAAGTCAGTATCAGAAAGTTCTGGAAATTGTGTACAATCATGATAGAACATCTTATCATTCTCAATTTTCACCCAAGTAAGTTCTTCTAACCAGCTGTTTTTTTATTAATCTTTTTTTTTTTTATGATATGTCTTTTGGCAAAATTTTCTTTTTTTTTTCCACTTTGGGCCTTTCTTTTTCTTTCTGCTTACCACCTTGTAAATATTTTCAAATTTCTGACATTTTTAATGGTTTAATTCTATTTATCAAAAGTATTGTATTTTAAAATATATCACAAAAGATTTTTTATAAAATATTTTTCTAGCTACTGTTGCATGTTATCTAAGATAGTAATAATCTCTCTTCTGGCTCTTAAGCTGATGTGATCCAAATTGATAAGAATACTAGATTAGGTGCAAATTGTAAACTTCTTTTTAAAAAAGTAAAAGAGGCTGGTTGCAAAAAGAAAAGACAAATAATTTTAGCCATGAATTGTTTAACATAAAAAATAAAAATTAGAATGTGTATCAAAGAAAAATAAGGTTGATTTACAGTGTTTAATAACACTGACTCTGTAGTTGAAAGTTTGCCAAATGTAACATTTTTTTAAATCTAAATATATCACGTGTACATGACATGTTTGTCATGCACTGATATGGTATTTGTGTAATTGTGATAAGAGAACAAACCATTTACAAATATACAATGAAACCCAAATATCAGTGTTTACTGTACTGTATGTATAATCATTGTCATTTCTATAATTGAAAACTACTTGTAACTTACGTTGCTGTATTTTGTGTATATCTATCATAAAACCAGAAGTGTGTAGTTATTTGTCTTAGGTGATCATTATATCATCAAAGTGACTATTTGTGTGACTCAATGATCACATGAAAAAAATCAAGAATTTCAATTTGGAAAACTAAAAATTTGGTAAGAATTGTGTATATATAATTAAAACTGAAGGAGAAAAGCTATTACACCATAAACTACTGCAAAAAAGTTTAGTTGCTTTAGCTATAATATGCTTTTATATTAAATGTTTTTTTTTGTTGTTTTTTATCTATAAATCTGTGTAGTTATTATCATGTTTCATGGAAAGCATAACATATGTTTTTAACCAAAAACTAGATCAAGATTTTATGCCATATATATTTAAGTTTGTGTCATAAGTATATCCTCAAAACCCACAACATTATGTTTAAATTGAACCTGATTATTTTAGTGTTTGTAACTTTATAGTGGTTTTAATTTATCTAAATTCCTTAATTACTACTTTAACAATTAGAATATTCTAGATTTTATGAATTTATAAAGTACAAAATATACTGCCCTTTCAGTTTAATTAGTGAATTAGTTATCTGTCTATGTTATTAATGTTTTGAGATACAGTTTGTTTAAGGGCTTATTCGTGCTGAAAATGAAATGAAGAGTTGTACAAACAACTTGTTTGTTTTGGTTAGAAGTATATATAAACATGGCAGTAAATTAAAATGATTAAATATTTTTAAAAAAGTCTTAAACTCACCTTGTTAAGTTACTTATTTTGTATATACCTTTAATATTTGTTTTACTGTGTTTGATTACATACATAATTCTTGATATAACTATAGTATTACTTAAATTACAAAGTATGTGCAAGTCATTGAATATTTTTTAGGCATTAAAAACATTGAAAGGTCAAATTTTTTCAAGTTTTCAAACTGACTAGTAAATTGCAGTTTCTGAATTTTGTTTAGTATTTATTCACTTTGTATTGCAATCTTTGTTTTGTGATCAAATTTAAATTGTTTTTGCATACCATTTATGTTACAATAATAGTTTATCATGAATGTTAAATAGTATTTATTCATGTAAAAGCTTGCATTTAATTGGAAAATTATTCAGATTTATACTTTTGTGTCTCAAACTTTAAGAATTATGTGATTCTAGAATCTTATATACTTATAGAATTTATATTTTAAATTACTTATGTCATACCTCTTTGTGTTTCAGGAGATTTAATTATTGGTGAGTATCCATTGGACAGCAACTGGTGGCATGGTCAATGTAATGGTCGAAGTGGTATCTTTCCACTAACACATGTATGGAAGCTTGATATGTCCAGCTTAAAACCCACTGCAAAACAAAAGAATGTATGTTTTAAAGTAAGAATTAAGATGGATATGAAAGCACAATTGCCAGAAGAAATGGATCTCAAGAAAGGAGAGATCATTACAGTTACTGAAGTTGTGGATAAGTGGTACAGGTAATTCTTAGACCTTACTTAGTATGATACTTTGTTTGGCTGGTTAGGTTTAGTAGATGGAGTGGTGACCTCAGTGAGCAATGACTCCCTGTCAATTTGTTCTTTTGTGTGCCCTTTTGTGGTCAGTCTTATGTATGTGAATTATAACCATTAACATTTCTATCAGCATGTTATTGCTATTAGCTATTTTATATATATATATTATATATTATATATACTATACACACTACA
>NW_013666197.1:163007-189810 GCF_000517525.1 Limulus polyphemus | reverse complement strand
ATAACCATTAACATTTCTATCAGCATGTTATTGCTATTAGTCTATTTTTATATATATATATATATATATATATATATACACACACACACACACACACACACACACACATTTATTTTGGGAATATATTTACATTTTAAGTAAAAGAGCAACATATCAGTTTCTAAACAGTCATGGAACTGTGATGGTGATGTACTTGTATGGATTTTTACAGATCATAATTACAGGTTATAGGTCACTGAAAGAATATATCTTTGAAAAAATTTATCATGGATTCTGAAGATCAGTGGATAAAAAGTAATTGTTCAACTTATGATTTAATATGTTGTTCATTGTTAAAGTTTACTTTGAAATATAGTATTGAGAAATTTTTGCCCCTTGCTTAATTGACACTTTTTGAGAAAGTAAATTGTTAATGAGATTATTACACCATTTAAACCACAATTATTCATTATTCCTAAAACAAAGATTCGACCATATTTGTTCAAGCCATCATATATATTTATATACTATATTTAAAAACTCATTCCAAAGACGTGTAGTACATGTAAGTTTTTAATTAATGTTCTGTTTAAATTAAAGAGTGCCAATATATATATATATATATATACAATTTTTCAAATAAACTTTATTACATCAAAAGCGTACAGTTGATCACTCAGCACTGTATAGCTCTGACGAAATTATAATATAACATACAATTTATTTATTGTACATGTAGATGTACGTGCCAACAAGTAAGTGAACATGCCAACAAAGTTTCAATATAACAATGTAAAATTATACCATTTGTACAAAAGTTATCATTTTAAAGTGAAAATGTCTGCAGTTATAGCTCCCAAAATCATTGGGGATATTCCGTCTGTCAGACATAATCAAAACAACAGATGCAGAGCTAGTCAGCATGTAACTGAAAAAAAGGGGATTAGGATCTGGGTGCTAGAACCCACAACGTCCCAGATCCCACTATTACTTATTGTCTATAGCCGGTTGTGGGTATGATAATTATCCCTAAAAAAAACACCATAAAAATATAAATAATATATTAAACCATAGTTTCTAGTTGCCAAAACATTTAAAAAGTCACTTGGTTATTTTCTTCATTTTCAGTTGTAAACTTAATGTTATGAGTTGTTTCATTATTGCAAAACTTCTTTTAACATAATGAGTGACTCTGTACTGCAAACATAACATCCACATATTTTAACCATATTTTTGGGTTAAGTGACATTTTGGAAAGAACTGTGTTTTCAAAATATTCCATGAAATTGTTGCGGAATATTGGGAGAGGGTAATCACATACGTAACCTTTGAATTCTGATATGGTCTTATCTCGCCTTGCACAAAGCTATCTCAATCTTCTTTCTGTCCCCCAAGCATTGCTGAAACATTTTAACATTCAGCACACCAGTCTATATAACCCACAAATTTCATGCCACTTTTGAACAGGTATATAACATGTGACCACCTTCCACCTATATTGGCACAGTGAGCTGCCTCTGATTCTCCTGCTCAATCGTCACTTTCTCGATTGGCACAGCATTGTTTAGACTTGTGTTTTTTTGCATGTGACTACCTTGTATGATTGTACTTCATTGACATTTCAATATCTTTTTCAACAGTTTTCTCTACTGTGTTTCCATTCAATTGTTGCAATTTTTTTTGCATTTGCTTATAGTTACCAAATTATATGCCAACTTAGAATTACTTTGCAATTCAGTATATCAACAACGAAATTTCTCATTATGCTGGACAATGCTTCTGGTACAACTATCCAGGCATCAAGTTAGACTTTATCTGCTGAAGAGGTACAAGCCTTAATTTGCAGGGAGCTAGATTCATATGTTTGGCTGGTAACTCCTACTCATTTTCAACCTGATGATGTTTCTAAAGATGAATACAATCAAGGAGAAGAAAATGGATTCACTTTTTCGACCATCTACTTATTTTGGTCTGTCACACTCTACACCTTTACAGGATATCTCACCTTCCACACACTTGGTTGGAAATTTTATCCACTATTTTACTTTCCACAGAAATACATTTCAAAATTTAACTATGATATCATTTAGAATGAGATCAGTTATTATGTTTCCTGAGTAGTTACACTGAACTGGATGTAAGAGAGTCTGGAAATAATTAAACACAGAGGTATTTGTTTAAATAAAGATGAAGGTCCAGGAATTTCAGTCCTCCAGTTGTACTTGGATTAACATTGTACAAAGGAGCTGCATATTTATATGTGTATATTTATTAATAATATATTTTGTACATTGTTTTATATTTATGTTGAGTGTTTACTTCACACATCCATACATATATATAATATAGTGTGTGTATGTATGTATGTGTGTGTGTGTGTGTATGTACTTAGTGGTGTTGTTTCATTTAAACAGAATGTTAATTTAGAATTGACATGTACCTTGTGTCATTAGAATGTGTTTTTTAAACACAGTATATATATACTGTTGTCTCATCTATTTTTTATTCTGCCCGATGATGGCCTGAACAAATGTGGTCAAAACATGTAGCAAAATATCTTTGAATTTGCAATAAGAGATAATTCTGGTTTAAATGGCATATTACTTTTATTAATTAAATATTGCAAGATATATGAATTAACTAATTAAGTTAATCTTTGATGTGTCTATGAAGAGCACGTAAAGAAATTGCTTAATTCTGGTTTCCTGTACCATGAGCGAGTGAAAATATTGACACTTGTTGCAATGCCAGTCTATTGCAGGTTATCTTCCAGCAATCCATTGTTACCCACTATAGAGCTGGGTAGACAAAAGCAGTTAAGATACAGTGCATTTTTCAAGGACACAACAACATATTCCAGGCAATCTTCAAATCTGTAACATTTCAACTACAAAGAGCTGACCACTAACCCATGCTGCCCCTACTGTGACTTTATACAATATCAAAAATAATGTGTTTGTGCCCTCTCTCTAGACAAGTCATAGTACATTATTAGAATATGTTTGAGTTAAAAAATTGGCAATTGGTCAAATTTGCTAATAGCTTAATCAATTATATTCAGCTTTCAACGAATTTATTATTCTCACAAGATGACTATAAAACAAAAAGAAAATATTTATTTTTCTCGCAAGTTGCCTAAGACAACCCAACATATAATGCTAAAAATCATGTATCAATACCCATGGTGGGCAGGGCACAGAGAGTTAATTATGTAGTTTTGTGCTTAACAAAAAACAAATATAGTGTCAGTATTTTGATTACTTGAGTAGCTGAAATAATCAACAATAATTGGAAACCTTAATTTTGATTAGTTTATTATTTTTGTGAGTTGTGGCACCTAATTGATAAGTTGAGTAAACTTGGCTTAATCAAAAATAATAGTGAAAAATCATAATGGCAATGTTTTGATTACTGGATAGTTAGAATAATCAAAAACATTAATAAATGGAAACACTAGTTGTTGATTTTTGGGATGTTAGTTTATTTAATTGTAATTTGGATTAATCAGTTATTTGGGATGTTAGTTTATTTAATTGTAATTTAGATTAATCAGTGCAAGTTAATTGCCCATGTTTAGTTAGTGTACAGTGTGTGAATAGTGTAGGACTGTTAACTAATATGAAGCTGAGAAGCCAACTAAACATACTAAAACTATCTTAAAAAAAAGTCAAACTTTGATATGTTTTACTAAGTTTAGAGCTAATATAAGTGCAAGTAATCTTTGAACAGGTTGTTTATTTCATTTTTTGTCAGTGTAACAACAGAATTACTTAATGAGTTTTATACGTATAACAGCTGTAATTTTTCAGTTGTACTTTAATTTCCAGTATTATTACATGTATTTCCTTACACAGAAGCCAACATAGCAATTTTTTAACTTAAAAAAACATGACTAAAGAGATTCATGAATATGATTTTTAATTTTCAAAAATAACTTTTAATACAAAAGCTGTTAACTTGATAATTTTACTTATTTTAATTGCAAATCATTTTCTTACAAATGTCTTGGGCCACCATTCCCATAATTCAATCTGTAGCATATCTAAACTTAAATGTAGATGGTTAGCTGAGAATATTATTAGAGCTCATGAAAATAGTTAAACAATGTACAGTTAAATGTAGTACAGATTATAATCACTTGAATTATCTGGTCAATTTTGAGAGAGGTTTTTTTTTCATTTTTCTTTTGTAGAGGAGAAGGGCATGGAAAGTCAGGGATGTTTCCAGCTTCGTTTGCTATAAAGCTGGAAGAAACAGATAGTGAAGAGAAAATATCACCTATAGAAAAATATGCTAGAAATGATGGAAAACCCCTGGAGATTTTAGAGCCTGAAATAAATGATACTAAATCCTTTTCAGCTTGGTTCACTAAATCTTTAAATGAAAATATTTATTATGACTTAGATTCTTCATCTGAATCAAAACACGTTGGATACCATAACAAGAACAGCGGAATAACACCTTATGGTAAAACACAGTTTCCCTTTACAGCGCAGTATCCAAATGAGTTGTCGTTTGACTGTGGTGTGTTACTGAAATTGATAAGGCATGTGGATGATGAATGGATGGAGGGAGAAATTGATGGAAAAATTGGACTTTTTCCTACCAAATATGTGGACATTGTTGTTGACTGTAATGACTCTGAAAATGTCTGTTTTGATAACTCAGATCTAGAAAATCAACTTTACAAAAGGGGAAAGGTTCTGTATGATTTCATGGCACAAGTGGAGGGTGACCTAAACTTGAAAGAAGGGGAAATGATAACAATTCTCAAACAGTTGAATCCACATTGGTACCAAGCTAAGAAAGATGATGGTAATGTGGGAATCTGTCCTTCTAACTTTGTTAGAATTACTGCAAATGATGGTTTCCCTTGTGAAAGTAAGAGTGATGATGTGTTTCCCCAGGAATCATTACTGACAAGTTTAAATGAGGAAAAATATGCTAAAGAAGATTGGAATCAGTTTTTGAATCCATCGGATTATTCAGAGACAAAAGAACCTTTCAAAGTTTCAAGCCATGGTACTAGTCTGGAGGCACCAGAAGTCTTCCAACCATTGAGTAGTTGCTCAAACACCATTTCCTCGGAAAGACAATCTAAAGATTCACAATATGAGAGATCTTGCTTGAATCAAACGACAGGCATAAAGAGGTATCTGTAAAATGATTTCCTACATTAAAAGTGTTAGCTACTTTCTTAAAATTATAATAAGCAACAATTATTTATAGCTAGAGTTAAAACATAATAAATAATCAAACTGTACTATATTAATATTATTTTATAAATAATAGAAACTGTACTTGTGGTTATGTAGTTAATAAGAATCTGTGGATTACAACAATTTCATGGGAGAAAAGCCAATTAGGCTATCTCTTTTGAAGAGATTCATATGTCTGTTGAGTTATTGATGATATTTGATTTGACATACACAATAGCTTTCACTTAATTCAGCTACTTACCTTCTGAGATGTGATGTGTAACATTTATATTGTACTAAGATGTTACTCTTTTTTTTTAGTGCTATTTATTTTACAGAAAGTTTTAATACATAACTTTAACACTTCATCATTCTAGGTGAAATTTAATATAGCTTGTGTGATGACCTCAGTGTACTGATGAGTCAAGTATTGAAAAAAAATTTTTTTCCTTTTATGAGTATGTCATAAACATAAGGGTAAACCAAAACATTTAATAAGAAATGTTGGGTTCTAGCTGAAATTTTGAATAAGAATAGCTCTTAATTGTGTGTATTTAGAAGTATCATAATACAGTACAGTATCCATAGTTACATTCATAAAAAAGTGGGACAAGTTTTACTGTCATATTATTGTAAACTTGGATTGTTTTTTAACTGACAAAATGTTCTTTAAACAAAACAAGTTAAAATATGTATGAAAGAAGTTTTTATCTGATGGAGTCATTCAGGAATTAATAAGTTACAGACAAACAAATGATGTGAAAGGAAATTAAAGTTTTTTTCCAAAATAAGTTCAAACAAGATGTAAAAAGAGTAGATAAGTATATAAAAAGACAAAAATAAATCATTAATAGATAACCTAGATTTTCAGTGCCAAAATGTTGAAAGCATTACATGTTAATAATACTAACAGATTTGTATCCTGTGTAGCAAGAAGATCCAAGATATAAATTATTTTAATTGTTTTGTTTTTTCTGCACATGTAGTTTCTTAACTGTATTTGTAAAATTTTTTGCACAGCCCTCAAATTAGTGAAGATGAAAACCCAGTTATTCTACGAAATACTCATGGTTTTAGCTCTGTGCAAAATAGTGCTCCTGGTGAGTGACTTTGTCCTATATATTGTATGGTGTTTCTGATGTTATTATTGTTATGTTTTTTGGGTTTTTTTTGTAGGAGTTGAAGGTTTTTACATTTAAAACTTGCAAGTTTCTCAACCTCTCAGTTGAGAGCAATTTTTTTTTAAATGAGAATTTTGTAACATACTTTTTGTGAAAGGAGGGGCAAAGTAGGCTATTAACTCTCCAAATATGGGTAGGTTAGTTAAAGTGTGCATGTTACAACCTTTTGGCATAGTGACATTGAAAATGTAATCAAACAACTTTATTATCGATGTTTACCAGTAAGCTTAGCATCAGAACATGTTTTATAATTCAAATTTTAATGTAAATTTGAATTTATTAATTTTAAAAAGGAATATTTAAATATATTCTCAGTCATCACTTATTTCCATCATGTGACACTTTTTCACTCTGAATTGTCCATATTAGGTATATTTTACACCCCTATAATATATTCTAACTTTCTGACAGATTACACACTCATACATTAGGTAACCCCAAGCTAAAGTGTAAATTTCTAACCTCTACATTTTTTGCTACATGGTTTCCTCTTCTTCAGTTGCTCCAGGAATTTTTACCAGTACCTCTTCATTCATCCTTGTTAAGACAACCTCAGCCCAACATTCAACACCTGGATGTTTAACAACTCCAGCTTCATGCATGGAAGTTATGCATTCCTTTGTTCGACCATAGAGGTTTAAATTCTACAGTTTCTATTTATTTGACTATATCCTCCATCAACCTACTATGACAATCTATCAATGGAAATGGACTACATATTGTCAGTGGTGTGTTCAGTGAGCCTTCAACCCACTTCATCCAACCGTCTCCATAGTTTCAAGTTTTTTGACATGGATTTTTGAAAGGTTTGGCTTCTACCTTGCATTATATACAGCATCCTTCACTGGTCCCTTTCACTCTTCTTTGTATAGAAAGGTTTTTGACTCCTGTGCTATCTTGTTTTCTGATCCTTTCATATTCATTATCATGCATTATCAATTTATCCCATCAAACCTATGACCTCCTGTTCTTTGTATCACCTTTCCCTCAAGGTATATTTCTATTATGGTTAGCTTCCAGATGCAGCTGTTCTGATTTATTTGCCATTCCTGTTCAGCAGACTCTCTATCTTTCCACCTATTTTCTGCTCTTTCCAGACAGATCCTTCCTACTGAACACTCTCGCTGCCAGAGAAGGTAATAAATTCTTTTTTCGTATTCTTTTCCCAGGCATTTCTATCATACCCAGATCTTTTGTGTCCAGTCAGAGCACTTAGATGTTCTGTGGCTTGTACAGAACTGTTCAGCTTTTTATTTAGTGGGATCCTGCAGTGTTTCTGGATTTATCACCCATTACATTCACCAGAGGGCTTTGGGAGTTGATTCCTATAGCTTATTCGGGGTTATCTGCTGTTGATGGAAATATACTCCACATCTATCAATGTCACTGTCTGCTTGTCTGAACTGTTCTCTGGGGGATATTTTGTGAGCCAGTATGTGGACTTCTCCCAACACTTTCCTATCTCATTACCTTCATGATCTGGCAGTTTTCTCTTCCGTGGAATTTTTGCATCCCCCACATAGCTATGTTGACTACCTCTGCTAGATTTTAACAAGGTGTGTAACTTTCTTACCTGATCAACAGTTTTTCTTCTAGGGTTCCTCTTTATTTCCTTTGGATCACACTCAGTGGTGAGTGTTGCCCAGTCAGGTGTGCTTGTATTTTTTTCAGTTCTGCACTAGCAACCTTTATATTGGTTCATGGTTACAACAGGCTCTGTCAAGATGAGGTGTTCCATAAGACCATCTAGACGCAATTCTGGATGGTAGTATTATCTCACAATACATATCCAATGGACTGCCACTCATGGACTATCATAAGTAAAGCTAAAGGGGATTTTGTCAGTCCCTTCTGATCTTAGAGCTGAATCAGTCGAGATTGGTTTGCTTTTAAAACTTGGGAGAATATGTTCACCTGTTGCACTGTCGCCGGAGACCTGTTCCTCAGGACTCCCCAACACACACATGTCCCCCCCCCCCACCTACTGCTACTAGTGGAGCTAGGGAGTCCTTACCACAGACAGTTCCCAGTTGCTGGGGTGATGGACAGAGGATTTTTCCTTTGGAGTGTTGAGTTTTCTCCACTCTCAGAAAAGAGGGAGAAGTTGGGGACTCTCCTATCTGGGTCCCTGGAAGTTTTTCCCAGATATCAGTAGGAGCAGGGCCAACCTATATGGGAGCCTGCTTGTAAAACCGGTTCAGATTTGATGCTTAGCTATATGGTGGGGGTGTGCTTAGACCCTCTTATGAACACTGTCAGGTCTCAGGTTGTTCCTGCAGGGGACCCAGTTTTAAATCTCCTTTTAAATCCGAACACAATGAGGTCCAATCTTAGGCCCTTGGTGGAACAGTGTTCCACATCATCTCCGTAATTCCATGGGTAAGTGGAATTTTCCTTGCCCATTTGGTTGAGGAGTGAAAATGACTGTTCGTAAATCCAGACCAGATGAGTTCTGGACATTAGGTGGAGTATGGCATATATGATCCTGTCAATCCAAGCCTGTGATGTTGCCTTTTGGATTTCTTCAGATTGATCAGAAGTATTGTCCACTTTGGTATTACTTCCTTTCTGTCGTAAATCCAGTTGTTCGAAACGCATCATTCCGTGGCTGCTGATGGGGATCCTATCACAAAGATATGTATATATTTGTGATCCAACTGCCCTTGCCACCAGTGGGGGATATGGGTACCATGACCCCTTAAATCCAGCCCCGAATCATGGAACCTTGGCTGCGTGGTTGGGGCTAGCCCATCATACTCACTTGTGTAATATACCACCCTTTTCCTTTTTCTGAAGTTCTGGGTGTAGAGCATACCTATTCTGGATGTAGAGTGGTTTTCCCTGCTTGGGTACCACCTCTCATGGTACACCTTTGTTCTATACAGATATTTTCTGTATGAACTATGCCCTCACCGGCCCCCTCCGCCTTCTAAATGTGGGATTCTAGTTATAAGTGTCAGTGGAGGTATGTATGTTTCGAAAGTTATCATTTTTCTAATCTTAAATTGTATTTCCAAACATACTTACCTCCGCTGACACTCTCCCTCCCTTCCTCCCCACTAAGAGCTGATGTTAGTGACTGGGATGGGCTAAGTCTCAAAAAAGTGATTATATTGTCAACATACAGTGTTTATATAAAGTACCTGCATAGAGGGCATGTGAGGGATGGCATAAGGTTTTGCAAATTAGATATTGCTGAGGGCAGTCAAGTGGGGTATAAAGACTGGAGCAAGCAAACACAATATTTAGATGGCAAAGATGAAGATCGAGAAATAACTATAAGTGTCAGTGGAGGTAAGTATGTTTGGAAATACATTTACAGATTAGGAAAATGATAACATCTAAACAAGAAAGTCAAACCTACATGCCACACCTTTCTAGTTCATCCTATCTTTCAAAAAGTCTTTCTAGAAAATTTGCTATTGGATTATTTCTAACCACTAGAAAGAAAAGATTCCAATTCATGTGAGCATTGTAGTGTTATTCAACAAATATGTGCTAGTAACTTGATCTATTGTTTACACTAAGCTGTTCTGCTTAATAAATAGCTATCATATAGGGTTTAAGTGCAACTGTAATGAAGTAAAATTAAATGAATATCTGTTAGCTTTGGCTCTAAAAATAAACTATGTGTAATTGTCTGTTACACTGTGCAGTCATTCTGGAAAGAAAAAAGATTAATTTTGATTTATTTCATATTTTTTGTGTTGTGTGGTGGTTATAAGGTACCTTAGTGTTAGGGTAGTAAAAATGACATAAAATATAATAAAGTTTTACTGGAAAAACTTTTGATATTCATTTAGGAGTTTCTAGGGGTTATGCAAATGAAATTTGAAAATTTGAACTGACTTAGTAAAGGTTGTATAAATTCACAGACAAATATTTCATGAAAATACTTTATAAAAAAAAAGTTTGAGTATGTGTGCACAACACAACAGCCTCATAATGTTTACTGAAAACTTCACAAATTTTGTGAAGATGCACTTGCTACACTAAAAATTATAGTATGTATAGTTACATGTTCAAAGATTGTTCAAAATGACTGAGCTTATGTACAGAATCTTAAAACCAGCTAAAGTACTCTTAAAATAAAGACTTGGGATTCAAAGGAATTGCTAAAGTTCTAACAAATATTAAGTGGTGTTCTATTGCAGACAATATATTTTCATTGGTCTATGGATTGCACACTTAATAGTACAAAAAGTTTTTCATCTGGTAGCTGCACATAGTCAAAGAATGTTGTAGCTATTGTTGTTTACAATGTTTTCTCAAAGAAATGTTAGAACTGCATCTTAATTAATTTGATTTTGGTTTATGACTCACCTTATTCGTAAACCAGTATTTAAAAATACAAAATATATATTTATATATATATATATTGTTCATTATCATAACTTGTACTTTGATAAATATATTATTTTAGTAGGAAGAAGATATTTATTGTGGAGTTATTCTGATTTGTATATTTTCATTTTTCTTTTTCAATGAACAAAAGTTCAGCCTTCTTCTAAGAAGGAAGTGGTAGATGCTGAACCTAATCAAATGCATGCATTACGAGTCCCACACAGACCAGCTCCACCAGTTCCAACCTTTAGCTCACAATCATCACAAATAAAGCACGGTAAGATTTGGTATTCTTTTTTAAATGGATATGTTAATATTACAAATTTCTTTAAACCTTGGACTGTAATAGAAGAATGTTGAATATTTTTCACATAATGAATCAACATATTTCTTCAGATCAATTGAAGACCTCTGTTGACTATAGGCCTTTTTTGGGAAAATCTGTATAAATAAATAAATTTAAATTTTATGTAAATGATTTAGAACTAAGAAGCTGGACTAATATATAAACAGGGTAAACATTTTGTATAATTTGGATTTTTTCTGCATATGATACAGATATCTCTACAATTTATTATAACCAAACTTTGTTTTTATATATATGGTATTTGTATCTCATCATCATCTATAATATGTGTGAGCTAATTACACTTCTTATAATGTTTACACTTAAAATATATGTTCGAAATAATTAGGAAAAATTAATAATGTTATTATGTTACACCCTTTATTATAAGACAGCTAAGATTTTGAGTTTATTCATTTTAAGACATATTATGGCTGATGAAAGCAAGCTCATCTTTATATGTAATGAGATTAATTTATGTACTAGTCCAGTTGATCTAGATTATTCATTCGTATTATCATACAGTGTAGATGTATCATTTTAGTCTTAGTGTAAATTGCTGTTCCAGGTGTTTCCAGTGCCTCTTGGAATCAAGCTACATCAATGGAAGATAACAACAAGGTATTATGGACATGTAATATATCACAATAGTTTTTTCAGGGATTATTATATGAACTGCTTTTAACATATCTAACAAGTTAAATAATTATAATAATTTTTAAAATTCTGTTTCTTTCTTCTATGAGACAGTCGTTGTAATAAAGCCTTAACACTTTGTGCATAGTGTTGGTCTGTTGGACTTGGCCCATATTGGAGAATTAATGTTCAATATAATTCCAAATTTACAAAGTGTATCTTTGCCACATTTAGTAAGCTCTTTCTGAATTTTACAAAATGTTGTATAGAAAAAAATCAGAATTTTTAATAAAGTATTCTTAATTTTTAACTAAAGAATTATCTGTGAATTTATCAGTCAGACTCTCTCTCTCTGATACTCTAACTAGTGTGAGGGCAAGGTGAATTTCACTTTAACTCTCTTAATATGAGCTCAGTCAATTTGACTGACCATGTTACCTTTTTGTACTCATTCAAAGTCTATAGATATGATACTACTAACTTTTAATATAGTGTGTGTATCTTCGCGAAATTTGGCAGTCTTTCAGTAAACCTAAGTCTTTCTCTTGCAAAAAATATTATTTGTAGTGAAGTATGTTTAATAAACTAAAAAAAGATTTGTCCATGAATATATCGAGTATTTGTTTTGAATAGTCCGTGTGCAGAGTGATTTTCATGTTAAGATTAAAAATACTTTTTTACATCTCAAATTTCATTTGTGTAATCTCTAAAACCTCCTAAATACATTTCATATGTTTGTTTTCAGTGAAACTTTATTATTTTTCTGTTATTTTCTTTACCCTAACTGTATACAAGGTTGGTCAATTTGACTGACCTCGTAACCACCAAAAATAAATAAATCTAAATTACCCTCTTTTTCCTTCTAGAATGAACATGAAACTAAATGTAACATGAAACTACATTCATTTATCCTAAGTAGCTTTAAACTCATAACAGTATATGTCTATTTATAAATAAATTTTATTGTTTTATTGCCCTTTGAGCCATGTCTAACTACTATTCATGTCATTTTTAGTTATTAATCAGTTGGGAAGTGTGAAGCTCATGTTACACTATCAAGTTACCTTACCCACGAGCTGCTCATGTGCATGCCTTGTGAAACATGTTTATGACATTATTATTATTATTTATTTTACCTAATCTAACCTAAAAAGATCCCTATTTTTACATTTTAGCTAATTTTATAATAATAAATAAAGAATAAACATGAAAAACAAGAAATAAAATACTTTATCAAGTATTATTTTTCTTTTGCTGCCGACTATTAATGATACTTAACCCTTTTGTATACTAATGGTAGTATTGCATTAGATAATTTTTATTTAATTAAATAATGCGTCAAAGAAAATACACCAATAACATACAAAAAGTATACAATTACTCTCAAACTTTTTCTGGTTTTCTAACTAAGTGACAAGACCCATTACAAATTCATCCAAGCTAGTCATTAACTTTCCCACAGGAATAAACTGTGTATTGTAAGTGAAATTGATGATTATCTATTCAGAACACTGTTATACAATACATCATTTGATAGATGAAAAACCATCATTTTCTATTGATTATAGGTAATATATAATTAAACATAAGAGAGAACTATTAACAAATCCTGAAAGAGAGGATGTGACAGGATGGGTCTGATTTTCCATTTGTTAGCTCTGTAACCATATAAAATTGAAGGTTATAAAAATTATGGTTTGTCTGAGCAATTTCAATTTTATTAAATTATTATAGGATTTTTTAAAATATTGCCTTATAAAATTAAAAACTTAAAACTTTTATACTATTAAAATATGGATTATTAGCTAAGATCTTATGCTATACTAATTGGTATAACTTAAAGAAAAAGTAGTTAATAAAATTTTGAATGTAAGACACAAAAACCTTGTGTCATGCACAGTAAAGGATACCTGTGGCATTAGGGTTAACAATAAAAATACTTTTTTCATCTTATAGGTTCATATTTCATTATGTATATCAAGTGTTTTTCAGTAAAACTTTGTTTTATCTCTTATTTTCTGTATGTTAACACTAACTGTAGTGAAATCAGCAAAGTAGGGTAAAATGAAAAGTTGAAAAATTTTAAATATATCTAAATTACCTACTTTTTTTCAATAATGACTGCATACCATAACAGACAATTACACACTATTCATTCTTACAACCAACAAACTCTTAGGCAATTTATGTTTATTGTTTCACAGCTGCATGTAGATTATGACACAAGTAGTTTGTCATAGTGAGGAAGCTTTGTGAAAGCAAAGGATCAAGTTACATGCACACATAGTTAAATTACAATCATGCTGTGCATGCCATATTGTAATAAGAGCATGGTATAGCAAGTATTATTTTTATTTTCATTTAAGTTTTATTATCTAACAAAGTAGATCTGATAGGATATCTTACCTCTGCTCATTCAGTGCTGCCCCTCTATATGCACAAATTTTTTTGCTCGCCAGTAGCCTTGAAACTCCCACCTACCCATGTTTCTACATGGTTCAGTTGTGTTGTAGTATGCAAATAAGCATGTGGCAACCCTCCACCAATAGGAGAATGACACACTCATGTCGCAGCTGGCTCTCTCTATATTGTAGAACCCAGTTTTCTTTTCTCAATTTGGCACAGTGTTAAGATGTGTTAATATTTGCTTGTGCTTTTACTTTAATTTATGTTTATCATTTTGGGGCTATCTATTAAACAACTTAGTTGTTTTTTGCTTCATTTTATACAGTGATAATCTTAACCGCAGTTGGACATGACTTCTGAATTTTTTTCCACTACCACTACTTCCTTAGTGACGAGCATTACAACATTTTAACCTGCTGTGTCTCAGGCTACAGACAGGCATTACACTTTTGGCTGTGGTGGTCATGTTTTTTTTGACAGAAGATGGGTTATGTCTTGCAGCTGGCTGTTTTTTCCAAGCCCAGACCTGACATTTCTTTGTCTGAGGTCACACTCGTTTTATATATTGGCTCTCACTCTTTGGAGAGTAATGCCTGTCCAGGTACACTTATTCTTAAGTATGCACTGTACAGCCAGTAAGGTCAGTAACACTCACTGTTAAGATGTGGTGTTCAGCAAAACCACTAATAGTTTGTTCCTTGCTGTGATTTGTGTCATAAATATGTTCTTCCCAGGACCATACACTTTCTTCCAATGAAGTACGGAAGTCCTTACCACTTACCAGCTCCTAGTTGTTGGGGTGGTGGACCATAGAGGCTTCCTCCCAAGTGTGCTTAATCCCACTCAGTTGAGAGTATGGCAATGATGTTCTGCTGGTGCAGATGGCACGATCATCCTTCTAATGTGAACCTGATGTACAATTCCAGAAGCTGAATTGGACTTTCCCGTTACATGCAGTTCACCAGCTGGAACCCTCCTTCCTACCACTACCTGGATGTCAGTTCCCAGGCAACTTTTGTTGAAGCTGGACCAGTCAACATAAGACCTCACATGTGAGTAGGCTGGAACCCTCCTCTTACAATGGACTGGATGATAGGTTCCTAATGACACATGGTTTTGGACTTTTCGTTCCACCTTCCTACTGTTGTCTGGATGTTAGTTCCCGGGGGAGACAGTTCAGGTTGTGTTATGTATGCAAACATGATAGTTTGAGTTCTGAGAACGGACGTGCTTCTTACATTCTGGTTCCTGAAGTGAAGATGATAGAGGATCCTCATACTGTGGTCTGGATGATACATTCCTGGTAACAATGGTTTTTGACTGGAGTTGACTTTCCAATTACAGTCCAACGTGCTCTAACCACTCCACACCATGGGCACGTCTGGCTACAGCTCGTCAAGGACCCTCCTCCTACCTTGAACCGGGTGACCTATTCCTGGATCCACTTCTTTTGGGGTTGAATTAATCCCTCATTTACAGTCCAGATAAAGATGATTGAAGAACCTCCTCTTTCTGTGAATGTAATGATCCATTCCCAGTTCCATTAGTTTTGGACTGGAATTGACCTCCTGTCTATGGTCTGACATGCCCTATCGACTCTATACCTGGGGCATGTATGTCTGAATTTGTATGTGCTTCTTTACTGCCCATTTAGCAACACATTCATTCATTGAGGACAAAGAGTATACCTGGTTCAGATGTGGTGCAGTCTTTCACAAGTGTGTTCCTCTACTGAGAGAAGCCACACTCAATGGGCATTCTTCGGACACTTTCCGAAGGGTGCTCATCTAGGTAAATCTTGCACTGGTCCCTTCACCAGGTCAATGTGGGATTCTAGCTATTATGTGAACGGAGGTTAGATTTTGTATCAGATGTTAATATTTTCTTACACTGAAAATATATTTCTGATAGATATTTATCTCTACTTAAACTTCCTACCCTTTCTCCCCACTTCCGGTACTTCTTTTCTGCCTAATCTCAAGGTGAAAATTGGGTTCTACAGTATGAAGGGAGCCAGCTGCAACAGGAGAGTGTGTCATGCTTCCATTGGTGGAGGATTGTCACATACTTATTTGCATACTATAATGCAGCTGAACCATGTAGAAACATGGAGTAGGTTAGAGTTTCAAGGCTAATGATGAGAGAAAAAATTTGTGCATACAGAGGGTGGCACTGAATGAGAAAAGCTATTGTGTGACAGAAGGTAAGTATCTATCAGAAATATATTTTCAGTGTAAGAAAATATTTTGTTTACTAATGTAAAACTAAAATTTTAGGCTATAAATTTACATACATATATATATATATATATATATACTACAAGTCTGTAATTTATGTCAAAAGTATAAGTATAAAAAGAAAATCTAAAATGAGCAATTCAGAGTAAATAAGTGTCGCATGATACAGAGAAGGGAAGATTGAAAATTTACTTAAATATTAAAATTTGAATTATAAACTACATACATTTTATGATAAAACTGTTTAAGCCTCTTGCCCCAGGTACCCTTTACTGCGCATGACACAAGGTTTTAGTGTCTTACATTCAATATTTTATTAAAATATTTTTTGTTGATGTATACCAATTAGAATATGATAAAATCTTAGCTAATAATTCATATTTTATTGGTATATAAGTTTTAAGTTCTTAATTCTACAAGGCAATATTTAAAAAAATCCTGAATTTCCACTAATGTGACCCACGTGACACATTTTGTCTTAGTATGTTATCATCTCTATTTTATTCATCACCCCTCGAAAATGTATGAAATTATATGTAAAATATTACTCAAACAAATCATAATCTTTATACACTTCAATTTTGTTTGGTTACAAAGCTATCGAATAGAAAATCAGACCCTTCCTGCCATATCCACCTATCACATCCTCTCTTTCACAATTCCTTGATTGTTCTCTCTTATGTTTCATTATATATTACCTATAACCAGTAGAAAGTCAAGGTTTTCATCTATCAAACGACATATTGTATAACGAATAGAATATTGTCAGTTTCACTCACAGTACAAGATTTGTTCCCATGGGGAAGTTAACGACTAGTTTGGATGAACTTGTAATGGCTCTTGTCGCATAGTTAGAAAGTTAGAACATTTTTAGAGGTAAGTGAATTTGTCTACTTTTTGTATGTTATTAGTCTATATTCTTTGGTGCATTATTTAATTAAATAAAAATTATTAAGTGCATTACTATCTACATTATAAAAAATTAGGGCTAACTCTCTTTGAAACCTGAGAGCAAGGAAAAAAATATTAGGTGAGTACTTTATTTCTTGTTTTTCATATTTGTTCTTTATTTATTACTGTAAAAGTAACTAAAATCTAAAAATATGGATCTTTTAAAGTTATTTAAAACTAGATTAAGTAAAATAAATAATAATAATATGATTAAAATGGTTTACGAGGCACACACGCAAGCAGCTTGTGGGTAATGTAATTTGACAGCGTAATGTGAGCTGCATGTTCCCCAAGTGATTTACAACTTATAATGTTAAGAACTTAGAGCTACTTAGGATAAACAAATGTAGTTTCATGTTACAATTTGAAGTCATTCTAGAAAGAAAAAAAGGTTTATTTTGATTTTTTTTTTAGGGTTACAAGGTCAGTCGATTAAACCAATCCTGTTTTGAGATAGGGTAGAGAAAATGAAAGATAAGCTATAATGTTTTACTAAGAAAATACATTTGAAATGCATTTAGGAGGTTTTAGGGATTACACAAAGGAAATTTGAGATTTTTGATATGAGGAAAAGTATTTTTTATCTTAACATGAAAGTTACTTTGCACATGGACTATTCAAAACAAGTACTCAATATATTCATGGATAAATATTTATTTTATTTTATTAAAAATACTTCACTAAAAATATTATTTTTGTATGTGAAAGACTTACAATGTTAACTGAAATAATGTCAAATTTTGTGAAGATATACACGCTATAGTGTAAGTTAGAAGTATTAAATCTATAAAGACTTTGAATGTGTACAAAGAGGTCACGTGGTTGCTCAAATTGACCAAGCCCGTGTTGAGAGAGTCAAACATATTGGGTAGTTTTTGTATTTGAAAGACTTGTAATATTATCTGAAAGTTAAACAAGTACAAAAAGGTTACATGGTTGGTCAAATTGACCGAGCCTGTATTGAAAGTGTTAAATAAATGTTGAATGTAACTGTGTAAAATGGACATTGCATGTGCACTTTGATCTATCCCCAGGCACATACATTTAAATCTCTGATACGATTTGCTATAATATACATATATATATATATATATGTAGTAGCTAGAAGGTTTAAGTTCTTTAAATTTCTAAATATACAGAGTTCTTCCAGAACTTAAGGTATAAATACTGGTTTGGTGAAGTTTAGGAGGCTTTAGAAACAAGCAGAGTTGATGAGATAGCAGTCATAAGAGATAATATCTTTCAACATAGTTAAAACACTGGTAGATCATTCAACAAAAGCTTATGACACATGTTGAGATACATTATTAGATTATATACTATGTAAGATGAATAAAAGTTTTAAGTGAGCCAAAATAATTTTATTTGGTGCAATTTGAGAGAGTAAGTTGAAATTGTAACTTTCACAGAAATGTTACACTAATCTTCAATGCTCAAAAGAAATATTTTATGTGTAACATCTCTGTAATTATCAACTGTGTGTGTGTACATATAAATGTACAGCTTTACTGCTGTTGTTCTTGATTTTTCTAAACATTTTCCTCTTTTTCAGAATATAAAAGATGAAACTGATGGGTTAAAGGACAGCATAGAATATTTGAGTTGTAAGTAGAGTATTTATATTTGAAATATTGGATGGATATTTCTCTGTATCAGAAGAGAAGCAAATCAGTTATTTGGATTGTGTAATGTATATAATATTAACTATTTAGTATTCACGTTTATGTTGTAAGCACTAAAAGTTAGCAATATGTAAAAAAAAAAATATAAGGAAATAAGCCACAAAACACTTTCCTCTAAAACAGCTGACTTGTGGCACTAAAAACAAATATCTTGCAATATGACATTTGGCTTATTAAAAAGTTTGTTTTGAATTTTGCACAAAGCTACACAAGGTCTATCTGTACTAGCCATCCCTAATTTAGCAGTGAAAGACTATAGAGAAGGCAGCTAGTCATCATCACCCAATGCCAACTCTTGGGCTACTCTTGTACCAATAAATAGTAGGATTGATCATCACATAATAATGCCCCCATGGCTGAAAGGGTGAGCATGTTTGGTGGGATGTGGGATTTGAACTCATGATCCTTGGACTGTGAGCCAAACGCCCTAACCACCTGGCCATGCTGGGCCTTACGGAAAAGAAGGCTTTTATCATATTTTTGCATATGAGTGTATATGTCAATTATAAATGCTGTTTTTTTGTTGTTGTTTTTTTTAAATTGAAAAAATATGGAACTTAAAAACAAGATTAGGTTTCTTCATTTATATGTACAGTTATCTTCTTCTTATTCAAGATTTTCACAAGTCAAAGAATAAAGTGCCAATGTTTGAAAATAATCCTTATATTTGAATTAGTAAAACAGCTTAAGTAAAATGAAAGGTTTGTAATTCTAATAGGTAATTTTATTATATTGTTTAATACAGTTTGTTATTTTCAACAATGTTTAGACCAGTGATGTGCAGTAAGCAACATGATGGAGGAAGCTGTGATACATAGGGGGTGGAGGTGTGGGGATATAGAGTGGGGAGTGCATGTGCAAGCAAATTCAACCAAAACCATAACACTTATTGTGACCAGTTGTTTAAAAAATTAAAATGGAAATTCATTCATAATAATTAATGCATCTTTTATAATTGCTTTAAATGATAAAGTAACACAAAACCAGAAACAGACATCCATAAATAAAACTTTAATTTACTGAAAGTATGTTGACTTCTTTGGCTCTTTAAGTTCTCAGAGAAGCTCCTTTTCTCAGACATTTGATTTAGCAGGTATTCCAATAATTTTTTTTTTCCTGGTAGCAACGAGCTCTGTTGAGATGAGGTGTTCCGTAAGACCAACTTGTGAGTTTTCCAGATAGTAAACAATTATACAACAACAAACAATACACTACTGAACTGCCACTCATGGTCTATCATGAGTAAATTTTAAGGGGATTCTGCCCATCCCTGCTGACCCCAGGATTAAATAAATTGAGGTTGGTTTGCATTTCAAAATGGGTAACATTGTGTTCACCTATTGCACTGTCTCTGGAGCATCATTTCTCGGGACTCCCCAATGTGATTAACCCACATTTCTTCTTGTGAAGTGTAGGAGTCCTTACCACTCACAGTTTCCAGTCACTGGAGTGGTGGACAGAGGTTTTTTCCTTCTGAGTGACAGTTGAACTCATTATTCTGCTCAAGGAGAAAAGGGTGAAGCTGGGTGCCCTCCTACCAATAACCCTGGATGGTCTTCCCAGATGTATGGTAGGAGCAGGACCTGCCTACATGGGAGTCTATTCTTAATTCCGGTTCAGAAATAACTATCTGGTTGTGTTGTGGGTGGCCCTTCTCTTTGGTCATCACGGAAGAGGGGTACTCCACTCCTTGTAATTCCACACGTAAAGAGTCAATTCCTGTGTCGTTGGTTGAACTTAGTTTGTTCCATGTCCTCCTCATAATTCTGGGGGCACAAGGTGTTGCCTTGTCTCTCGGGTTGGGGACTTAGGATTGCTGTTCGTAATCCCAGGCTGGGTAGTCTCTGTTTCTTCAGGTTGAGTGAGATGTGACAGGTCCCATAATTCCAAGTTTGGTTTGTTGCATTTTGCACTTCTTCAGGTTGGTGCGAGGGTTTGTCCACTTTTGTATTGCTTGCCTTCTCTTTGTAATTCTGGTGGCTCGACATGCAACATTCTGCAACTTTCAGGTTGGGTTCCAATAATACCAGATTACTAAACAAGACCAAATACAAAGTGGTTCTCATGCCCTAGATCTAGATTTGGGTCCACAGTCTTATAATTCCAATGATGAGATGGGACCTTGTCTGCCTGGTTGCTGCTTAGCCAAATTCATGTTCTTCTAACAATGTTAGGATTTTGCCTCTGTGGCTGGCCATCCTTTACTGCCTAGGAATTGGATTTCATGTTATCTGGGCAAAGAGCATACCTGTTCACAAGTAATGTGGGCCCCACTAGTGTGTTATTACTATATCTCTAATTCATACACCTCTTTTTCTATGCATATGCTTTCTGTGTGGATCTTACTCTCACTGGTAAGTGTGTTTTGGAAGTTAACATTTTCCTATATTGAAAATGTATTTCTGATAATACTTCCCTCCACTCGCACTTCATCCCCACTAAATGGCCAGTTTCAGGGGTACTAATTTGGACCATCTCGAAAAGTGAATAGGAGTTAATAATGGGGAGCTTATATACAGATCTGGAATAGGGGGTTCATTGATGTAGATGGAGAGAATCACAAGATTTAACTTGCTGTGGGCAATATAGTGGAGTATAAAGGGTGGTGCAAATGAGGTATCAGAGAAAACTAGTGCAGACAGTCCTCACGCACAGATAAAATAACACATCTTAAGAAAGTACATACATACACGTGTGTGTGTGTAAGTTGTGTATGTATATTACACAAGTTATTATTCTTATTAATTTTTTATTTATTTTAGCTTCTCATTACTCTCAGGAAGCTATTACCAGTTTTTTTAGCATTGATAGCAATGTAGAACATTGTGTATGATACATATTTCATGCTTTATGTAGATTGTAATGCCTGACATGCTTTTTTTTTAGTTGTTTATGTTTCTGATTAGATGATGTTCAGAGGTTGGTGTTTAAAGAACCCAAAGAAATAGATGACACTATGCAGCACACAGAAGCTCTTAAGGAAGAGGAGGACAATAAAAACAAGGAAACTGAAGACCACAGGTATTGGACACTTCTTCTTTAAAAATACATTAATGTAGCAAATCATAAACCAAGAATTTAATCCTTTCATTTCCGAAGAGTAAGTAAAATATTCAACTAATTGTAAGAGGTTTAATATGAAATTTACTTAACCTTTTTTTTCTACTAGAATTTCTCCTTCAATGCATGAAATTTCTTGTAGCCAACAAGTAATCTTTGGATATAGCCAGTTGTGGACAGATGAAATTACTCTATTTGCATGTAAACTTGTAACATTTTTCTTCGTCATGACTTCCTATACAATATATACATTCCAAAAGAAATATGTTTTCAGGAACTTACATTTTTATGGAAATATCGTGCTATTTGTGATGAAAGCTTCAAATATGTGTGACTACTGAACTTTATTTCACTGTGAAAGTTTAAAGGTATATTATTTAAAAAAGTAGAATAGAAGAACTGCATCTCCGACCATTTATCAGAGCAATGTACATAACTTAGAGAAGTTTATTACAGAAGATAAACAATTTTTTTACAAAGAATATTTATATATTCCTAATTGGCTAAATCTTTTAACTTAGACAAAAGATGGAAGCACTCAGGAAAAATGTGATTAGAGAGCTTCTACAAACCGAACAAGATTATGTACGAGACTTGGAAATCTGTCGAGATGTGTTTCTTAGAGATCCATCAGTTGGAAAGGTAATAAATTATGCAAAATTGCTAAGATAGTCAATTAAATTTTAGTTGCAAAAATATTTTTTAATGCTTTCTAGCAAAATATTTTTATTTTTTGCTGTATCTAATCTTTGATTATAACTGCTTGATAAAAATGTATTTTGGGAAATACAGAAAACATTGCTAATGGATTTTTCCATAAAGCAGCAAAGTTTGAACAAAATTTATTTCATTTATTAAATTTTTAAACTTGTTTTGTATTCTTATTATTTGACCTAAAAATACTGTTATGTCTAAAAATGTGTTTTAACTCTCAAATTACTGACTTATATACTATTATGGAAAGTCCACATATTTTATTAAGTTTAATAATTTTGTTTTGCATGTTACAATATTTAGTGTACAGAAGTGAAAAAAAAATTGAAGTAAATAATTTTCTATGTAAAATATATATGGAACCCTAATTGTAATCAGTGGAGTAATTTTCATTATGGATGGTATTTTTGCTAAATGCTTTTGTGCAACTCCTATGTTATTAGAGACCCTTTAGACAATAAACAAATTGATCATAAGTAATTTGACATGAAAATAGTTTACCAAGACATGTTTAAAAATCCATTGTTGTCTACCTGTATGTGTGAACTCCTTCAGTAATTCTAGGAATAAAAAAATTGACATGGAAATTTTCAAAGACCAAAATGTGAAGTAAAAAATTGTTTGGAGAGAATTTTATAACAAATCTGTATTCACTTCTTTGAGTTTGCTGTTTAATTGTGTCTGTGATGTGTGGTCTGTCTGGTATGAAGCTTGATCACATTACTATATCAATTAAAAACACTAAATATACAAATATAATATTTTAATTTTACTCAGAAACAATGAGGTCTTTCTGTTAGTAACGATACCTTATGCTATTTTTTTATGTCAACAGTTATGGAATAAAAACTTTCTTAAAGTAGTTTATTTCAGAAAAGCTAAAGGTGTAGTGAATTGTGGCCTGAATAGTATTTAAAACTTCAAAATTGCTACTTTTTGATTATTTATTATATTTAAAAAAAGTTAAAACATATTTTAAAGCTCATCTCTTGCTTTTTATCTATTTATTATTTTCATATGATATTCTTATTTCAGAGAAAGGGTATAGATATGGAGACATTGTTTGGAAACCTTGACGAAGTCATTGAAGTAGCTTCAAAATTATTAGAAAACTTTGAAAAAGAGGTGACTGAAAAATCACCTGAGGAGCAAAATATTGGTAACAGGACTAATCTGTTAAAATATTGATTGTCTGAAACATGCTTGTATTGTCACAAATGAAAAAATGTAAAAGTAGGTTACTTTCTCTTGTAGCATAATATTCATTTGTGAGTTGTTGTTGTTTTTTGTTTGTTTTTTGAGTAATAGAGAAAACATGCAATACAATGTATGTTAATTCACATTTGATATGAAAATCCAAGATAAGGTATGCTGGAAAGATGGGCAAGGGCAGCACAGGGATTGGTTAAATGTGTGTGATATCATCAGGCAATCTCTACTAGTAGTAATTAATAGGCTATCTAGTTAATTTTTAAAACCTTTTGTTGTTGTTTTCTGAAGCTTTACCTTTAACTCTCTCACTATGGGCAGGTCAAAGTGTGCATGTCACTAAACATATAATTAAACTACATTATTTTCATAGTATACAAATATACTTTGCATAAAAACATAGTTAATAATTCAAATTTTAATATTATATAAGTTTTAAGTTCTTAATTTTATGAGGAGATATTTAAAAAATCCTCAACCTCACTCTCATGTGAGAATTGTGACATTTGCCCTCTAGGTATTCACTCTTCTCTAATTTATTTACTGCCTCTTCTAGAAGTACAGAATTTAATGTAAATTACTCATTATAATATTGTTATCATGTAGTACAAATATAATTTTTATTGTTTTCAATCTTATTTTGTTACAGAGCCATATAATAGGAAATCAGATCCCACTTGCCATGCCTACCTATCACATACTCTCTTTCACAAATTGCCAATAGTTCTCTCTGAATTTTAATACTATATTATTTATAGCCAATAGAAAGCCAAAGTGTTAATCTATCAAATGATGCATTATATTATGTTGTTGTCTGAACAAAAGATTGTCTATTTTTCTGCCAGTTCACTCTATATTCCCATTGAAAACACATTGACGAGCTTAGCTGAATTTTTAACGGATCTTATCAAATAGTTAGAAAGCCAGAAAAATTATAATAGTTATTAAATATTGTCTTCTTTTCATGTGTCATTATTCTGTATTCTTAGGTTCATTATTTTATTAAATAAAAAAGTATTTAGTGTTGTTGTACCATAAGTATACAAAATTATGGTTAAGTTTCATCGAATGTAGATAGCAAAAAAAAAGAAGATCCAGGTAGGTAAAAACAAATGTATACTGTTACAAGTTTAAACCATTTAGGATAAACAAATGTAGTTTCATGTTACAATTTTCTAGAAAGAAAAAGAAAAGGAAGTTTAGATTTATTTTTTGTTTTTTTTCATGAGGATTATGATGTTGGTCAAATTGACCAACCTCTTATAGAGTTAGGGTAGAGAAAATAACAGATGAAATATAAAGTTTTACTGGAAAAACATTTGAAATTTATTTAGGAGGTTTTTAGGGCAATCAACACTTTGACTCAATATACTCAGAAAGAAATGTTTATTGAAAATACTTCATATAAAATTTCTGATTTTTTTGCTTATAAAAGACTGTTAATACTTACTGAAAGCTTGCAAAATTCCATGAAGATACACAGAACACATTAGAAGTTATAGTTTTAAAACTATAAAGGTCAAGTTTGAGTCAAACTCAGCTGATTCAGTGAAACCCGTAGCAAGAGAGTTAAAACCTATATAATTGCTCAAAGAGCCTGTAATAATGTATAACAGCCTGTTTGATGCTTCAGCCACTAAAAATGTATATATTTACATAATTATAATTTTTGTTTCTTCATTTAGAATGTAACATTCAGTTCTTAGTTGTAGCTGTCATACTTGTGTTCTGAAACAGACATTCACTGTGGCCAATGATACATGAATAATCTCAGCTACAAGATAAGGAAAATTATCCTCAGTTGTTAGTTATAAGCTGGAAAACAACTATGTTTGAATTATATATATACCCTTAGTTGGTTTTGTAGGATGTAATCGATGATAATGTAGCACCTCTGAAAAAAAGATTTTGCTACAAATAGCCTGTAATTTGTCAAATTTAGTCTATTTTAAATACTAGCAGCAGCAGACACTGCTGGGAGACTTTAGTTTAATTTCAACTATACTTGTAAACATTTATTATTCCTTTGCTCTCAACTGTAAATATTAAGGTGTGAAAGAGAACATACAATTCATAATTTATTATATAAGAAATAATCGTTAACTCCATCAGTTATCATAATAATAATCCAACTGATACATAAAATGCTGTACGTGAGATATGCAATAATAGAAATATTGTCAGAATCTTAGAAACATTTGATAATAGTAAAATTAAACACTTACTTTGAAATGAATATTGGAAGTCTTCAAAATTCTGAAGTTAAGTGATCTAAACATGATCAATTGTTAGTGTAATTTAAATTTAAAATATGTACAAACATGATAGAAAATGAGTAAAATATCTATTGGCATTGGTAGCAACTAAGGAACTAATGAATGTAAGGATAATTTACAGAATCTTGTAAGGGCATATATGTACCTTGGTGGTACCTGAAGACTGATTTATCCAAACATGTATGCAACTCGGTTATCAGTAGGAAAATTTCATAGCTTGTCAGATTTCCTATAGACCGCCAATTAAATGCCAATGCTGTAATTTGATTGGCTTTTATCTTATTAATAATAGCTTACATGTTGCATATACAAAGGTCTTGTTATAATGTTTCTAGATTGTTTTTTTAGAGTGTGGTACATTTTTTTTTGTATTAGACTGCTTTAGGTAAACATCATATTGTAAAATAATCACCAAATCAAGCTACAGGCTGCAGTGTTAAGGGTTAAAAGTTGGGTTACTTTATGCATAATTACTTTAACATAGTTCACTGGTATTACATTACCTATGTATAGCCCCTCGACGTGGATTCCTGTACGTGGTGAGGGGACCTCCCAGGGAAGGTTCTGTATTTTCAGTTACTTTC
>NW_013666197.1:156633-162069 GCF_000517525.1 Limulus polyphemus | reverse complement strand
CTATATAAATCTTTTACCGACATCTATTGATTTTTAACTCGCTGTTTTTTTACATTTTACTTTAATCTACTTTCCTTGCTTTTACCGGTTGTTTGGCGCAGATAGCCTAGCTGCTTTGCGCCATAAAACACCAACCAACCTATGTATAGAATATGCAAGTTTGTTTAATACCTTACAAGTGGGTTGCCTCATAAAGCGAGAGTTCAGAGAATATCCTAGCTCTAAGCTGCCACAAATCCATATACTGGAATATCTTCTTTCTACATTACTGTAGTTATCTTGATTCAAACTCATAAATATTTGAATGAGAATGAATATTTTGAGATTCTTTCCGTGATATCCATTGAGGTAATAATATAAAATGGTGTGTAATTAAGTTGTTTTATTTAGGTTGGAATATTTTAGCTTTACTTTTATAATTTTTCATGTTTTTAATATTACATTTAGATTTAATACTCATCTTTTCGTCACTTTTTAGTATTTATGAATTAAAAGATGAAATATTTTAGCATCCACCAGGTATTACATCTTTGCTATCTTATGAAATTAGATTTTTTTTTCATAAATGCTGTCATTGCTACATACTGCTGTAGATGATGCAGTGTTTGCACTGGTGACTGCTATTTGCACATTTTGTGCCAAATAAATATCTCTTGTCAAAAAATTTTTCTAGCAAAAACTTTTGGACATTTTTTTTAAAGATAAATTTAACCAATTCCTACTTGATATATCAGTATTGTTGAGGTGACTATACAGTTACCCTTTTTGTTTGTTTCTGAAATATCAGTAATCCCTCACTGATCTCATGTAAATGAAATAATAATAACATGTTTCATTCTCACTGATATTGATAATGATGTTTTCACTGAAAACATATCACAGTTGTGATAATAAATAATTAAGTAGCTAGATAACCATTTTATTTTTGTATGTTGTTTGAATATGATAAAGATAAAAATGATATTCAATGAATAAGGATATGAATCATTAGAATATTTTACTGTCATCTGCCTTATTCACTAAAGCTAACTAAGCTTATCTGATGGCTTCTCATCAAATAAAATTTCTGTAGCTTTCAAACAGATATAATTTAACATGCAAGCACTTTCACAAGCAAATGAAAGCCTAAAAAAACTACAAAAACTTCTTAGCTATTCCCATTGAATGGCTTTTATCAGTGCTACAGGAGTTCTGACTATGAGCACTTTCCCACAAACCAATAAACTACTATTCAAACCACTTTATTTACACTTTTGTGGCTTGAAATATCTAATTCTTGCTCTATATAGCCATGTTTAAATTTTCTTTTTGCTATTTCCAAAGTTGTATCATTAATAAATGATCAAATCACATGATGTGACATCATAAAAGGGTGACAACCAAAGTGTATGCAAAAACTAGGTAGGAACAGACATTGCGAATAGTTGAAAATCAAGAAGTGGATAATTTGTTTTCAATAGGTGATAGTTTCTTACCAAATTTAATGCTATTCTTTGAGGTGAGCTGAAATATTCGGAACAAATATGTACAGAAGAGACTGCTTGGAGCTGTGAAGAAATGTTAAAAATGACAACATGTTAATTGTTCATTTTTCCAAGTTAAAAATTGCTGAAATACACTTATAATTATTATCCTTACTTGAATCTTGAAATGTGATATGTGGATGTTCTCTCAATGCCTCAGAGTTGCTTACTACTCTATACATACTAAAGCAAGGCAACTCTTCAACATAGAAAATTTACTTTAATATTGACTTAAAAGATTTAAAGTGGCATAAAAACATGAAAAGCCAGAGGAAACCCTGCAGATTAAATACGATTATTCCTGCTATGAAGTAGCTTAACGGATTATTTACATATTCATTATACATAAGAAAATAGTATCAAGATATATGTTTTTATCATTATCTCATAATTTTTGATTTGTGTAAAAGAGGAAGAGTGTTCAAACATTTTTAAATTTTGTTTGCTTCCCAACAGGAAAATGTTTTCTAGAATTTGCTGAAGATCTAAAACAAACTTATGGCCAATACTGCAGAAATCATGATGATGTGTTAGTGTTAATAGAAAAGGTATGTGTATTATAACTCATGGTATCATCAGGGGTGAACCCAGGAGTTTCAGTTCGGGGGTGGGGACAATTTTAAAATAAATTGCTCACCATAGACATACCTTTGTCTCAAAAATTTTGCACACAAAAATACTAATTTACAAACTTTTCTGATATGTTTAGTATTTGAATTCTTATCTTTGTATAATTGTAAGTTTGGTTTGGGTAGTGTGTAACTCTGTATTCAGTTTACCAGTTTTAGGTAATTTCTAAGTAAGTATTCTAATCACTCGATAATTAACAAAACAGTTTTAGAAAGATTTTTGTTACTGGTTTTGAAGAACCAGAAATCATTTAAGTAAAAAAAGAAAATGATTTGATGTCTGTGTGATCTATGTAACCATTTTCAGTCTGATCTTTAATATTACTTAAGATTTTGTACGTCATGTAAATATCTGCAAGTATGACTTGGAATTCAGTTCTAATATATTTATGCTCATCTTAAGAAATTTCATTTGTATATATATATTAAATACTAGCAGAGAGCCACAAAACTTTTGAGATCTAGAATAATAGAAAATAATTCTAATTGTAGACACTGAAACCTACAAGTTCACGTGTCTTAGGCCTATCATTAATTAAGTTTTATTAAGTATGGCCTATATTTGATAAAGGAATAACACTGTAACTTGTGTAGTTTTTCACTCTAATTTAGTTAGGGCTAAACTTTACCATACTTAATACTATCAACAAATATACTTATGATGTTATACTACAACCTAACATTAGACTATTTTAAAAACTTTGATATGATTGTATTATGTTGTTGTACAAAATGTCTGCTAAAGTATGTTTACATCTGTCTTTTGTTTACATCCATTGAAATGAAGTGTGTGCACATGAACATTTAGATTGTAAGATATGTGCATTTTCAAGACAGCCAACAACTGTGTATTATTATAATAGATGTTATTGAATAGGTAATAATTTATAAAATATGGATACATAATTAATATTTGACTATGATAATATAATACTCTATAAATTATTTCAAAATGTCTAGGACTACCTTCTTGTTTCAGTTTGTTTTGATCATAGTATAGAATCATATAATTTCTAATTGTAGTATTTTAACATAATAATGCCATATTTAGAACTGACAAGTTTTTGTAGCACTGTGCTTTGTTAATTCTATATATAATTTTATCTCTAAGATCATTCAGTTTTCTGCTTATGATTTGTTAATACAAAATTAGATTTTTATCATTTAGTAACGTTTTTGAAAGTATACATATTATTTCTAATTAATAGTATGAAGATAACCAAATGATCAAGATCTATATAAATCAAGGCGTGATGCAGATGCGAGCAAAGACCAATTGTTTTGATTTATCTTCAGTCTTGATTAAGCCCGTCCAGAGGATTTTAAAATATCCACTTTTGCTGGATGAATTGATTAAGGTAAACATATTCAGATTCTTTCCATATTTAGTGATATGTAGTGTGTTTCATCACATTTTAATACCTTTGGTATATGTTTTTATCTAGTGTGAGAAATATTTTGTTTGTCAAAATAACCTTTTAGGAAAAACAGTGAGTTATGAGAACACATAATTTTGTTTTCGTAGTGCTCAGTTACAGTGTGGATAAGTAATTTTTCTGTAGGTGTGCATGTGTTAAAGCAAAATAATGTTATCGATAACAAAACCTTTGATAAGTTCATATTAAAAATATGTCCTTGTATTTCTCTTATGTATGTATCATATAATTAAGGAAGTTTTTACCAGTCAAGAGTTGTTTGGATTTGTCAGTTTGTACATACATTGACACATTGCATGACAACATTCTATCTCAGCATTAGAAGAAGATTAAAAAGACTGGTATTTTTTTCTTTACAACATTATTTATTTAAACATCAAAAACAAGAAAAAAAAAGAACAGTTGTCTCATCTTTCAGCCACACAAAATATTTTTAACTAGTTGGATTTAATTGAATTCACCTAAGACTGAGTGATTGTTTAGAAAAACACCCGGATTACTTTTTGAGGTACAATAAAAATTAAAATGTCAAAGAATCGTTAACTTAACTCATCAAGTATATATTGATGGTAGTGATTTTTTTTTATCCCCCTAATCTAAAAGGTTTGGGGGATATAGTGATGACACTGTACACTCATTTATAGACTTCTACTTTCTGCATTGTAACAAATGTTAAACAGCAGATTTTAATCATATAGGTCACTTTCCTCAGGGATGGGGAAGTAGCCTATTGATATTTGGGTGAAAGAGTCAAGGTCATCACCTCAAGAAGTAGAAATTTGGTTTTTCCACAGTAATTAAAGTTTTAAACAGTAGATTTCACAGGTCATTTCATTGGAGGCTGGGAAAACAAATATTATACATTTTGAAGTTAAAGGGTCAAAGGTCAGTGTCACCATTTCAGAAAATTGAAATGTGGTTTCTATACAAAAGAAAGCATATTCGCAGAATACATATGCTTAAAAAACACATCAAAACTAAAGGAATTGGCCATTCTACTTGTAGCTATATTTCACCTGCTTGAAGTAGTAAACATTAACTGATTACTTTACTTCTGACAGATTATTTTAAATCATAAATAAATTCCTCTGATTATGGTTTTTTTTTATTTTTCTACTTAACTGTTGGAGAGTGTAGACCAGATTAACTCTTTCAGCACTGGCTCGGCCCCTGGGACAGACCTCGTGCTATAACTTTTAAATTAGTAAGCAAATGTTAACGAAATTTGGCAGATTATCAGTAAACATTACAATGCTTTCATATGTAAAAATATCAAATTTTTTTATCAAGTCTTAAGGTTTGTAAAGCAATGTTTTTCTCATGTCCTTTTTTTTTCTTGTCACATGTTGCCTATCTATCATGCAAAGTAATATTCATTTTAAGTACTTTTATGCATCAGAAAATTTTGAAATTTCAAATGCAAAATATTTATAATGTCCAGATAGTAATCAAACATTTCTTAAGAAAAAATTTATACCTTATCTGTTATTTTCAGTACTTAATCTCTGTACGGGTTCGGTAGATTTGACCGATCTCGCAACCACCATAAAAAATTAGTAAATGAATATAGATTATGCCTCTTTCATTCTATAATGAACACAAAGTATAACACAAAAACATAAATGTTTAGACTAATTAGCTTAAATCTCATAACATTAAACATTTATATATATTTATTATTTTTGTTATAATGTCCTTTCAGCCGTGCTTGGCTAACAATACAGAAGTTACAATGGTGCGGCTCACATGCACTCTTGCCGTATCAAATAACATAAAACTGACCTTTGGTCTGTATAAAGTGACCTGTCTTGGCTGTGTTTTAGTAGACTAGTATTTTGTAAAATGCAG
>NW_013666197.1:155558-156623 GCF_000517525.1 Limulus polyphemus | reverse complement strand
GTAAATAAAGAAGTAAAGCAAACAATTATCTCTTCTATTCCAGAAAACACTTACTTCAAAATTTTTTTACATTTTTTTTGTATACAGTATGAATCATTTTTTGATTAATCTGTATATTCAACTTTTTTTTTTCATATATATGTTACTCTTTCGTTGCTGTCACATTTACATGCATAGTATATATATTGTTATGTATTCTGTCATATTAATGAAGAATAAAATTTCACTTGTAGTGAGCCGTTATACATTACATACATATACTAGTGAATCACTTATGAAGATTTGTGGGAAACAACAACTACACTCAAATGTTTGAACAGAATAATTATTTCTGTATGAGCACACACTAGTTTAACATTAATAGTATGGGAAAATTGTTTCTTTTCAGTTTTAGTTGAGTGGTGTGTACTTAACAAAGTTTAGTTTTGTTGAATAAATAATGCATACGTTTTTGATTGCACATTTTCACAATATTGAAAGTTTTCATGGAAATCTGTGGATTCAATTTTGAGGGTCCTCAAAAATTTTTTGACCCTGGATATTGGAAATCAAATTCCAAAATTTACTAAATCTGAGTTTAGATCATTGTTTTGAATGACTAATCACAGTCCTAAGAAACTTGATTGCTCATTTTGGGGACTACTCATTACTTTATCAAAAAGTTTTTTTCATTTATATTTTGTATGGTCAATAGCTGGCATGCACAATTTCAAAACATTTAATTAAAAATTCTGGAGAAGTTTAAAAACAAAGTATGTGTACATTTAAGAATTACTTCTTGTATACTAGTATATTTTTGCTATGAAATGTCTATAGTAAATGAAGAAATTATAAATTTTCTTGCAAAACCATTCATCAGTTTTTTTTTTGTGCTTAAAATTACTATCAAATAGAGTATATTTTTGACAGTCCTTTTTGTTTGATGTATTGTATTTTAGATGCAAATGTAATTATCCATGCTGTTTGTTGCATGCATGAAAAGCCATATTCAGTCACAGGTTGCATATAATTTTAAATACTTCTGAGGAAAGCAAAAAAGTTATACTACAAAAATGCGTTTAATAG
>NW_013666197.1:143520-155537 GCF_000517525.1 Limulus polyphemus | reverse complement strand
CACAGGTTGCAATATAATTTTAAATACTTACTGAAGGAAAGCAAAAAAGTTATCTACAAAAATGCGTTTAATAGCATTGTAATCAGTTGTGAAGCAAACAGAGAAGATGGCAGCTAAAGACAATTAAATCAAATTGTAAACATTTCAAGGTTATGGGAAATCAGATATTATAAGATATTGTTTTGATAAAATCAGTAACTCTGCTAATATAATAAAAATATTTCTATCATTAAACAGTAAATATTTTCTTGTTATTTTCCTGTTATGATGCATCACTTTAAGCACCTTTACAATTTGCACGTGCAAATGTATTTGGACATGTGAATCACTGCATACATGTGATTGTTCTTATTAAAAGTCCTGTTTTGGAGAGATAAACTTATTGCAGAATAACCTGCATGTTCATGGTTGAAGCTTTATTTTCATAGAACAATCCAAATTCTAGCTCATAGTATAATTAACTTATTATTCCACTGCCTACAAGTAATACATTTTATAAAATTCATTGTATCATCAAACAATGACTTTTATTTCTCTCTCTTCATATGTGACATAATGGATGCATCTTCATGCATAATAAAAGTTTGGTGATGTTTACTACCTCGGAGTGCTTTTGTGAGCCAAATATGTATGTTATTATATTTACAAGAGTTTTAAAAAATGTAGGAAAATGATATCAATGAAGCATGCTGGACTGTGAACCTGAGGGTCCATGGTTTGCATTCTGTTGCATATAACAGGAAGTGAAGAATGTTTTCTTTTTTTCTTTATGATCCATGGAAATATGAACTGCTTTTATATAAATATAATAGTACTATATGTTGTTTGTCCATGTAACTACTTCGCAGGTTGTGGATGGATCTTCACCAAAATTTGTATGGAGGTTCATTGAATTCATGGGAAGATGCATACAAATTTTCCGTTTTGCAGTTTTTATGGTCATTTTTGCATTTTTTTCACAGTTATATATAAGGAAAGTAACTTTTTATGTTCTAAAATAACCTGTCATTAATCATGAATTTACATAAATTCCATCAAGGGGAGGGTACTCTAGCTAGTATAGAATATAGTACAGTGTAAAGAGAGATATTTTAAGTAGATCTTATCTAAAACATTTTAAATTTAATATCATCTTATATTTTATTCAAGGCCTCTTATTCCTGAAACTAGGTGGTATTTTTTAGTGTTTGAGACTGTTCAGGGTACACATTTTGTGACCAAAGCTAGAAATTATTGTTTAGTGTCTTCTACAACTTCTAAAGTATTTTTTATTATATGATACTTTTACTTTTGTAAGCTATCAACTATTTTGCAGTTTGGGGAATTTTAACTTTAAAAATTATGATGTTCTGTTTATTGTTAGTCAGTAACCTACCATTTTACAAATGTATATCTGTAGCTAGTACCTGTTGGTTACTGTTGTTATTGTGAGGGTTTTTTACTTCTAAATATTAGAAGGTATCATACTGTTGTTGGAGTTTGGTAGTTTAAAAGCGGGAGTCGGAAATTAAGTACTTTCCCTTCGCCCTACTCATGATATAGATATAAAGAGAATACAGCGGGAAATAAAATGGCAGGGATAGGTAGATCCAATACAAGGAATTTGCTGGTGGGGAGTATCCCGAAAGAAAAAAAAAGCACTGACTGGATGATCCCCTCCCCGCCCAAAAAAAAAGCTCAATCAGTGCCCGTACTGGAAGAAAAACAGTTATTACAAAGAAACATTTATTAAAATGCCATACGCATCATGATACGAACTTTGAGATAATAAAGTTTCCCTGCACTTTCATGTTTCTGTGGTGTAATAATGGCTTATGTTTATTGTAATTGTAGAGGAAAGTTACTGTATTACTGTAGCTTTACTATAATAAAGAGAACACTGCTTTATTATATTTGTTATGTGCACTAATTAATCAATATAAACATCCTTTAGAAGGGGTTAAGGCTGTTTATTAAGTTAGATGGCGATGTGTAGTTTTACCAGGATGCAGGGGTGGCAGCGTATTTTGTGTGAATGTGTGTAAAAGGGGGTGGCGGACTTTAAAATGCGTTCTGTTATGTCTCTGCTCGTTTGTTAATTTCCGGTATAAATTCTTTCCAAGGAACTTCAGCGAAACAAGCCCTTTCTTGATTAAACTAGTTTATTATTTCTCGATACAACTTTGTAATACATGGAATTTTCACAGTCACTTTAAACTTAACAACCTTTATAACACACGCTATAAATCACAGCGATTCACACATACTGTTCGCTTGACTCAATTATCTATTTCTGCAATCTATCTGCGTATCGCTGGCTTTCTTTGCCAGGCTTATATACTAAAAAAGAGGGCGTCTAGCAAACACTCGGACATTCGTGGGCTTCCCCGATAATTCTAGAAACTCCAGCGCGCATGCTCCCAGCGTCACGCGACTTCCGCTGTCGTAATAGTTTTTTAAATTTAGGGATGTCACTAATTGTATATAAATAAATAGGTGTAAACTGGAAGGTGATGTGTCTCTCTGACTTACTCAGTTATTGCACGAACAATTTGACATATTACAGGTGGTCATGTTAGTGTACTTTAAAATAGGCCTAATGTATACATTATATACTGTATATATTTATATATATCAGTAAAACTGAATATGAATTACAATCGTTGACGCTACCTCCGATTTCACGAAGGTAGCTTATTCTGTGAGTGCGAATAACTTCCTTAACGATAATATTAAAGTGATCATTACATATTAGTTGGTTATTGAATGTTATCACTAGAAATTTAAATTTATTAGTGAGAGTTATCTGCGTGTTATAAAGTTTTAATTTGATATGGGATGATTTCTTTAGTTTCCTTTAAATATTTTTGTGAAAAACGATTGCTTGTGTTATGTTTGGGTACTCTCTAGTTATTGCGTCAGGTGGTGACGTAATTTGAAAACTTTGAACTCTCGATGCTCATATGCAGAAAAAGGAAGTCACGTGACATACTCCAGAAAGCGATGTCAACTTTTTTGAGACGCGTGTATTGTATTCTTACAGCCGTAAACGAATATGTCGTTAGTGACGGTAATTTCAGCAAGGAATTGCAAACTGAATGAGTCTGCTTTCAACGGAAAGGTGTTATAGATCGAGTTCTCGATTTTACTTTTAACGGATCGGTTACAAAGAAAACTAGAAATCCAACAGATTGAGTAGGTATATATAATTTGCATCGTTGATTCCATTATGCCAAATGGAATAAAAAAAATTGATTACCTTTAAAACTTTGTAACTGTTAGTCATAGTACTAGTAGATTATCGTCAGTTTACGTGTGTTTATGTGAGGGGGGTTATAGGTTTCAAAATACTACATGAATCTTGCATAAATTGTTTTTGGCGGAAGTTTACCTGTGCTATTCAGAAGCTACTTGGGCGATAATTGCTTGGATATTTAGTTCTGAGGTATATTTTAGGATAAATAATTATAGCGGCTTTCAGTATATACTAGGAGAAAATAATATTCAGATTGAATAAAGCACCGATATGTAAGCTTCGGCTGCATTTTTGAGGACGAGGTTAGGAATGCCGTCTTCAGCAGGAGTTAACTTTTTTAGGTGTTTAATGATTGTATTCTGATTTCAGTAACATATGTTCTACGTATAGGTTAAATTCAGGGAAGAACGAATTAATTGTAGAGCATTTGTACGAAATGCTTGTGTTAACTTTGTTAAAGTTATCAAAATCAAGGGTAAAATAAAAATAGGGCAACATTGTGTAATAAACTTTATTTAAAAATATAGACAAAACAACGTTTATATTACACAATTATAGTATTCATGTCACCCCTGTGAATTACGGTTAGTCCAACAATTATATAAAAACCCGCTGTTTGCATAGATTTTTACTCCTGATGATGATAGCGGAAGCTACCGAAATATGTAGTCATTTTAAATTTTATTGTGTAATGTACACGTTGTTTTGCTTACATTTTAAATATAAGCATCAACGGTGTTTAGATCTAGTAAAGGCATTTTTCCAATAACAAGCGAAGAGATTGTTTTTTTTTTTTCTTTGACAGTCATGACAAATGCGTTATTGTGTTCTGTATTGTAATTATATTGTGACGAAGTGGAGCTGCAGATAGACATAAATTAATTTTTTTAGTGCTATTACTTTTGTTCCATTCACTTGATAGCATGATCATTTTCTCTATCCACCATATTTCTTCTTTTTACTATTCACAATAACAAATACAAAAAAGAAAAGAAAAAACATCCTGAGGCCCAGACATTCTCTCCAACTGAGTCATTGGGGAATAGAAGCACATTGTCTATTCATGGAGCTGACATTCAGTATTTGTCCTTTTAGCTCACTTAATGGAGCAAATCCCAGGTTGTGGATTTCAGTCTTTGGTGATATACTATAGCAGTCATCAATGTGAAGTTCAGGTAAGCATTCTTTATGAGGCCATACTAGCCCTCACAATGAATGCTTACCCGAAATTCACATTGAGTGGGAGAGTAGGAAAATTTTTAAACTGCTCACTGTTGAAATGGAATTATTTGCAAGATCCAATTTTTGCAGTATATCTTCATAATTGGCCTGGCTATTTCTGCATCTTTTACCAAAAACAAAAAAAAGAAAAGTATCCTCACACCTGTCTCATGCTTGCTGTAAACACATTGCACTGTCTCTCAGTGAGGGCTCAATTTCAAATAATTGTCCCTGATGACATTGGTCCATGCACACACTCCCCTTTCCTTCTTGTGGAGCATAGGAGAACTCTTACTTCCCCAGTCTTAAGTCTCTGGGAAAGTTTTCTCTGCAATTGATGCCTTTCCCCCAAGTAAGAAACTGATTGGCCCCATCCATTTTGAGATATGAGACTGGGTTGTTAACTGGTAATGTAGTACAAGACACCTTATTACATTATTTACAAAGCAATTCCTGGTGGTTATGTACAGCCAGTTGGGACTTAGATTTGCCTTAGGATGCAGGTGATGGCTCCTCTACCTTACTGTACACCTGTCATTGTAGTAGCTATCTTGTAAGTATTTGACCAATACAGAACAGCCTAAAGCCCTAGCTCGTGCTACACATTCTAACGTTCATCCCATCTGGGCAACATGTAACCTCAAGCACTGGATCTTGCTGATATCCTTTGCTCTACCATCACAGTGACTGAACATTAGAAACTCCTCTGCTTAAGAAGGATGTGGTCTTCTCACACTGGGCACTGCCCCACCAGGAACCCATTCTTGTAGAAGCAGCACCCCATTGGCCTTACCTTTCTGTCTCTGTTTCAGAAAGGAGCTCAACTCTGTAACTGATCAGGACCAATCCCTCCACCATCTTCAGTGTGAGATTCTAGTTCTTGGTGCAGAGAGGCAAGTAATGTTTCTGAAGTTAATATTTTCCTTACCTAAAAATATATATCCAACTGATGCTTAATTCTCTGTAACACCTCCTCACCTCCAGTGCATTTTGTTTGCCTTATCAAGAACAAGTCTATGATCATACTGTGTCACCTTCCTGTTCATGGTACAATGCATGTTAACGTATGTAGGGGTGAGAGTTTGTTTGAGGATTGTGACATGTAGAAAGTTATGCACAAGGTAATAGCTCATGATACAGAGAGCTAATTATTTATCTGAAATGCATTTTCAGTTAAGGAATATGTTAACTTTAATATGGAATGTTTCATATAGAATAAAGTTATCATTAGCTGAAAGTTCTTTTACCTTGCATATACTGCTGCTTTACAATAATATACCTTAAGCAATGATTTTCTAAATTTCTAATTAATTAGTAAGTTTGATAGCCATGTTAGATAATAAGTTTGATAATCAGTTGTTATCTCAGACTCGGGGAAGGGAGATTGTGCAACCCTCACTTCTAAAGTTCATCCCATCTGGGCGACATATAATCACAAGCACTGGATCTTGCTGATATCCTTTGCTCTACCATCACAGTGATTTAACATTAGAAATGTATCTTATTGTGATTATATTATGAAGAAGTCGAGCTGCAGATAGACTTAAATCTATTTTTTTAGTGCTACGTTTCAGTATTTCAGTATTTGATCTGGAGAAAGCTCATCTTACAATGTTTGTTTATTGTTATCAGTTGTTATATCAGATTTGGGGAAGGTAGATTGTGCAACCCTCACTTCTAAATTTAGCAATGTATCACTCATCACTATATTGATAGAAGTATTGTTATTTGAGATAAAAGTTATTGGACTGGTGCTTGAGGGATTTGTTGCCTTGGTTGTGCTGGTGACCTAGGTGTACTATTTGAGAACTACAGTGCTTTACTAGCTGGTGGTTGTGGTCCTTTTGGTAGTTGAGAATACTGTTAGTTTTGGGCACCTGATAAGCTTGGAGTATGCATGAAGTCTGCCATAGTTTGCCAACAGGCATCTTCCTTCCTCATGGGATATTTATTTACCAGGTACTAGTCTATACATCTGATGACATTTGGGCCTTGCAGTGAAAATGGCTCATGTTTGAAATTGAAACATTGTAGAACCAGCATGACAGTTGATTTGGTAGCTTCCCTGATGTGTTGTAAAGTCCCAGACTTGATAAACTGAGTTGGCCATATTGGTTCAAATAGTATAACCTGGATCAATTGTGTTAATTCTACAGTCTTGTAAAATTGTGAACATTGATTTGGTGTTGGTTTAGGTTGCAGTTAGAGGTTGCTTCCATCTTCACCCCATCTTGTTTAGGAGCAAAGGAGAATGGTAAACTTCATGGAGCCTTTAAACAGACTGTTGATTATCCTGAAAAACAAATATGGAAACAAGCTTATCTGATCGAATCAGTCTGGCATCTTTGTTCTTTTCTCTTTTTTTTTTCTTAACTAGTGAGGACTCTTCTAAATGTTAATAAGTATTGTTTAGTATTAAGGACCCTTCTAAATGCTGGATGGTTGTTCATTATAGAACTGGTACCTGTAAGTGCTTTAAGATAGTGGAAATTTTATATTGTAACATCTGCATTTCTAGAACTTAATTAGAACACTTTTAGATGTAATTTTACAATCTATAAGTGTTAGGAGCTCCTTTTTTTTAACCACAAAATAGAAATTGGTTTTCTGTTTCAACTTTAAAGCAAGTATCTTGATCAAGAGCTATGTAATGTTCTTCACTGCTATTGTGTACTCACTCTTCATAAACATTAACTGATATAAGTGGAGATGCACAAGAAAGCACAGTGTTCTTTGTTTTCATTTCTTAATGCCAACATAGTTATTGGGATATTTGGTTTCTGTAGTGCACAGAAAACAGCCATCCTAGCAAAGCAGATCTGGAGAAAGCTGATCTTACAATGTATACTGCTGCTAAAGAAATTAATGAATTTAAGCGACGAAAAGACCTTGGTAAGTTATCTGTTGTATAGTATATTTTCATGAAAGTTTGAAATTTATTAGTGTCATTCTTTTATTGTTCAGAACAAATATATTACTGCATTTACCTGATTAGTACTTGAACAATATTATAAACATTGTTTACGGTAAATGTACACATTTTGCAATTTACACCATACCATTACTAAGGTATAAAAATATTTATGCAAGTGTGTTTTATGTGTTCAAATACCAGTGAATTTTGTGTAATAAACAAATGTTTGTTTTAATTCTGTAAGTTTATTGAAACCATGTTTGTTTAATATAGGTTATGGTGTTATTTAAACATTACGTTATGTTCCTTTATGTAGCTTTGTAAATATATTCTCTGGTTTGTAGTATTCAAGTACCGGAAGGATACAGATACAAGTCTTTCAACCCGAATATCAAAGCTTAATCTTCATTCAGTCAAAAAAAAGTCATCTCGGTTTAGTGCCAAACTCTCTACAACTCTTGGATTAACTTCTGTGGTATTTGCTTTTGTTTTCTTTAATATCTTAGAATTAGTATTTAAAAGAAATGAAATTAAACAATGAGTATTCTTATAAAGAAAAATGCAAAATTTTTTCTATTGTTATTTTTTATAATAAGTTTTCATAATTAGAATAAGACTTTGTAAAACTATCTTAATGAAGTTATCCAAGTTGTCTGAGAAAAAGGATAGCAGAGTTAAATGTAATTTTTTATTTTAAGACTAACTCTTAATTCATCATTGATGAATATTCTTTGTAATTACATAAATGTTATTGAAGTTTTTAAAACAATTGTATCAAGTAAATTATGACAGTTCCATCTATGCATATTTTTTAAAGAAATTAATTACCCCTGGAATTTCATGGTTTTATAGTAATATGTTCAGCCAGTAAGAGAGATTTGTATTAGAGATACTTGTGTGGAATTCTTTGAAGGCATGCCATTGTTACCCAATGTATGCAGTGTTTATGAAACAATTTTTTCAATGGTGAAAAAGTAAAATGTCAACAAAGTAAAATATTTCATAAAGACTGTTTCAATCTAAAAAAATTGGAAGGTTAGGTCTTGTAGTTGGCACATTGCTATTGTAGTTATGGTGATCAGATATTCAAAGCTTGTTAACAAAATGAATTAGCCAGTTATTTCAGTTACATATGTTTAAAAATTCATTTAAAATAGTGTGATTACAAATAAATATATGTTTAAAATAGTAATTGGCTTATATGTTGTTGTTTTTTCCAGCCAAAAGATGAAGCTTTCGAAGCCATTGCTTCAGAGTTTCATTCTTTAGAAAAAACTATTAAGGGTTTCCTTAAGAATGTGAGTCTTTTTACAGAAGAAATGCAGGTATAATAATTTCTCTCTTGCTAGTAAGGTTTACTTTTACTCCTATTTGTGTTTTTGTTTTGTTTGTTTTTTTAAGCTTTTGTTTACAAACTGTTATAGCACTCAATTTTTCTTAATTACAATTAATTTCATTTTTAATAGGTAATGTTTTACTTATACTTGGGAAAAAACAAAACACATATCCATATTTGTTTGAAACATTTAGAAAATAAATTTAATTATGAAAATTAATAATATGCAAATATAATATCATTGCTCAAATGTGAGAGGTATGGGCAATGCTGGATTATAACATTCTTAGGCCCTAAGTTATGTCAAGTTTAAGAGACCCCAGATCATAAAAAAAAATTGAAATGGGGTCAGTTTTTCTTTTTCGATGTGGCTAAAAGGTCCTAAACTCTAGCCTAGTTAACCTGTCTTATTGCAGCACTGCTTGTGAGTCACCAGAAGAGACCAAAATTGGTCTTGGTGATCATATATTTGTATTCACCATTGGCAACTGTAGAGGTGGGAATTCAGATACTAAATATGAGATTAGGCTTCTCTTTGTAAAAACATCACTGTTTGTACACAGTACTGTGACAAAAGACTAACACTACTTTCTTGGTCAATATTTATTTTATACTCTCCAATTATTTTACCTTCTTTTACAAACCCACTAAATTTAGCCTTGAATTCCTTTAAATGGGAGATCCTGAGGTGACTTTTTCAGTTGTGGGCTCATCTGAGTACAGTATTAAAGATCCTAAATGAGCATTAAGAACATTTACATCTCATATAATTGAGCATAATATCCATAAAATCCTGTCATTACTATGATGCCTTTAAAGTCTTAAGTTTATGACAGTGTAGCATGTCCTTTTGTATTACTCTATGGTGAGTGGGATCAGTGGGCACAGAATTGTAAATGTTTTCTTTATTGATTTTAATATAAAAAAAAAGATTTGTTTAACAATCAAATGACACACAATTACCATTTCCAAGTCCTTCACCTTGATTTCTGAATATACATTTCTTTTTAAGATGTTTCCCCTCTTTGTACAAAGGTGTTGAGGAGCTTGTAACTCTCCAAAATTGCTAAAAATTAAAGACTTGTAGGACAAAACATTATGACCATAAGACAGCTACCTTCTTTTAAAATCAAGTGCTATTAGAGGGAATACCCATTGGGGTTCCCCCTCGTAGTATTCTGACTTCATCAATAAGGATATCTTTCACATCTCTGAATTGGAAATTCCTTCTGGTTTCACCAATCAGGAAGTATCTATCAAGTGAATTTCCATTTGGAAGAATGGGCTATCTTCTCATATTAACTTTTAAGTCACCATGCCCAGTGTAAAGGCAGGTTATTTGGGATGCAAAGTGTGTCCTTGTATTCATAACCCTCTTCAAATTTTTCACTGTCATCAGCTTGGGCAGTCCAAAACATCTTTTAGTGATTCTTTAGTCTGTGCTTATTGTGGTGACAATTTCCGTGATAGCATTGAAGCCAAATTGTGTTATCTGCTCTAATTCCCGACCATCATACTGTAGATCAGGGACTTGTAAATTTTCTTAGCACTAGAACCCCCCCCCCCCCCAAACATTTTACATCCTAACTTAGGATCCATACCCATTGAATCTATAGATACTGAGTACCTTAACATTGTTTTTTTGTGTAATTTCTACAGGCCCTCTGTGGCTCAAGATCATACCCAAAATGAACTTTCCACCTTGGTGCTGAGGAGGGCCAACTGGCCTTCCTTTGCCACTATCGTGGAACTTGATACTGTGTGGAGACAGTAACTGATCATATCATCCATACAGATATACTTACCCCTCTTAAATCTTTGACATTATTTTCCATGGTATCCTTGATTGTGATGGACACCTCACTGCCAAAGGGCACATAACTCGGAAATGAGCCTGAAGTATCTTTTGCAGCTATTCCACTCTTGCCAACTGAAGAACTCTTCATAAGGCCCATACCAGGACACAGACATCAAATCTAGGAGTCTTAAATCTGGTTTATTTCCAACATCTTTTTGATCTCCTGTTCAAAAGCTGAATGGAAAGTTTACATCGCGTAACTTTAGGATCTGGAAATCAAATGACTGAGAAATACCTTACTGACAAGGCGTTTCCAGAATATTTCGGGAGTTTTTTCATCACTTTGAACACCTCTACCTGTTCTACTTCCATTACTATCAGGACAAGGGCTGAAGAATCCCAAATTTTATTCAACCTGATTGTCTTTTTGATAATAATTAACCTTTTATTCTGGTAGACTTAGACTTCTTCAATACAGTTCAGCAGTATATCAATTAGACCAGATTATTTTTATTCTGTGACTCATGATCTTTTGGGTTTGTTTTTTTTAACTGGATATGGCAGGAGGACACATTTCCTTATTTGTGACATTAAGATATTGTCATCTCTTTTTCTAAGCCTAGGCAAGGTCCTATAAAGACTCTTTCTAATTATTGGCCCATTGCTTTGATTAGCTCTATGTACAAGAATTTGAAAAGGATAGTTAATGCTTGTATTGTTTGGTTCCTTGAATAATCTGCTTATTATTTAACCTTTTTTAAAAACAAAATCATATGCTCCATTTTTGTGATGGACACTAATATTTTTCTAAGAATTCATACATTGTTTAAAAATAATAATGACAATTACTTACTGTTTGGTGCAGATATCAAAAAATAACCATAAGTTTGACGTTTTGTGTTTAACTACTGTTTTAACTTTTGTTTCAGAGTTACGTTCATGTAGCACTCAGCCTTACAGAAGATATTGCAGATTACTACCAAGACAAAAGGAATCAACAAGAGGTTGACCAGTACAGAGCAACCCACCATATTATGGTGAATCAGTTCTGGGAAGATTTTGTGAGTACATATTACAAAATACTAAAAATCTTTGTAATGGTATTAGTACTAGACAATAAGTTAAGAAGTATAGAACAACCCATCACAATGGTATCAATTGGTTCTGGGAAGGTTTTTTAAACACCTGTTACTTTGTATTAAAAATGTTGTAAAAAGTAGTAGATCAGTGAGTTAATGTAGATAATTATACCATCATCCCTGTTGAACAGATTTTGGTAATGTTTTTCAAGACCACGGTAATATTTTCTTAAAACAATGTCCATGAAGATTGTGTAGTGCATATGACATATAATTAAAGAGATGTTTTTGTAATAATGTTGAAAAACAGTACCATGGTTGTGTGCACAAATAAAACCTAGCCCTGGATTAAACATCAACAAGGCATTAAGTTAAATAGAAATAAAGGCAGTCCAAAATATACACCTGGAAAAAAGTTAAGCACCCCCGTGTTT
>NW_013666197.1:133768-142546 GCF_000517525.1 Limulus polyphemus | reverse complement strand
TTGCTGATGTCCAGAGCAACTCCGTCTTCTTGCCATTCTTACTTAAAATGATTTTGCATTCAGAAATTCGGGACTTAAATTTAATACGGATTTGATGCACGAGAAAATAGTGCATATTGGACGTGAAGAAGGGAGCAAGTTGCACGTGGGGAAAAAAACGCGCCTGATTTAAATGTCACACCTGAACGCTCACATCCTTTTAATTATGTTTGAAATTATGAACATTGCTCAACATCGTGAAAATTAAACCTTATTTTCAATAAGCAACTCTGAAAAATATTTGGGGGTGCTTAACTTTTTTCCAGGTGTATAGATATAACAGTTCATTTAATGACCACAGAAAATATAATGAAATGAGATGTGAAAAAAAGGGATTAAACGTCTTAGCTGTACTGACTTTCTGCTACTTTCAGTTAATAGCAAAACTATAGAAACAGACATCAACTTAAAAGAAATGGGATGAGCAAAACTTTTGGGAAGGTACTTTTTACATTTGAATCCACTTTTTTGACAATAATCATGACAGATTGTTTGTTTGATTAGACTAGCTGCTGACAGGTACAAGCAGATTCTTATCCATCATGTCATTTTATCAGGAACAAGACCTGACTAGAAAAATGGTAATCCCAAGCATAATGTTTGGTGAAAGGAGGGAAAAATAGGCTGTGAAACACGCACAACCATAGGTTGACTTGCACAATGTCCCAGTGTGAATGTTATTAATTTTGTGTAGTAATACAGAACAATTGTAACAACATTTTACAATCATACAATGACAAGCATACAGTAACATAAAAATAAAATGTAACAGTTTGTTTAACTCTTTCAGTATGGGCTCGGTGCTTGTTATAGTTTTCATGCTATAACTTTTAAATTATTAACCCATTAGCTGCAGCAGGAGCAGCTCAGTTGTCGTTTTCTGTGCGACTGACGGAAATATCCGTCATCCGCAGTTAATGGGTTAAGCAAATATTAACGAAATTTGGCAGATTATCAGTAAACATTACAATGCTTTCACACACAAAATATCAAATTTTTTTTTACTAAGCCTTAAGGTTTGTAAAGCAATATGTTTTTCTCGTGCTTTTTTTCGCATGCTGCCTATCTATCATGCAAAGTAATGATTTTAAGATTAAAAGTACTTTTATGCATCAGAAAATTTTGAAATTTCAAATGCAAAATATTTATAATGCCCAGATAGTTATCAAACATTTCTTAAGAAAAAACTTTATATTTTATTTGTTATTTTCAGTAGTTAATCTGTGTACGGGTTCAGTAGATTTGACCGATCTCGCAACTACCATAAAAAAAACTAGGAAATAAATATAAATTATGCCTCTTTCATTCTAAAATAAACACAAATTATAACACAAAAACATAAATGTTTTGACTAAATAGCTTAAATCTCGTAACATTATGCATTTATATATATTTATTATTTTTATTATATTGACCTTTCAGCAGTGCTTGGCTAACAATACAGAAGTAACAATGATGCGGCTCACGTGCACTCTTGTTACCGTATCAAATAACATAAAACTGACCTTTGGTCTGTACAAAGTAACTTGTCTTAGCTTTGTTTTAGTAGACTAGTATTTTGTAAAATGCAGTCACATTTCAATTATTATAAAATACATGTGTATATAGATTATTGCTATTTTGAAATAAGTTCTTAAACTTATTTTTCTTAAAACATAGAACAGTAACTAAAGAAGTAAATCAATTATCTCTTCTAGTTATGGCCTTTGTACTCAGTTGCTGCTTGACATAGGTTGTGCATAGAGGATATGAAACACACTATTTTTTTTAGGTTATATATATATATATACATTTAAATAACTAAAGAATCATAAATTACTACATCAATACCATAGCATTCCACTATAACTTATCAAGCTCAGTAACTAAGATGTATTTTAGTCTAAAAAATATGAAATTTCAAGCAGACTAAAGAAACACCCTACCTCGTTGAAATATTGGTTCAAAAGAAAGAAATAACACCAAGCCAGTTAAAATGGCTGAGAAAGGCACTGGAGGGACCTTCTGAGCTTCCAATTGGTTATTCTTGTCATATATAGAAGTGAGTATATATATATATAAGGGAGCATTTCCAAAAATGGAAAGAGGTGGGCGGGGTGCTACTGTGTTTGATTTATCACACGAGCAATATCTTATCAAACTGAAAAGATAAGAGGCTCTTATTTTATATTCTAGCTTCTCAATATTGGTAATTTGAGTTTCTAATTCGTACGAAACTATTAGACTGTATTTTGACTGCACAAACATCTAATTTGAACCAGTGCTGCATTCAACATACAACGTGACACACACAAAAATCGATGTTTATCTGTGTTTTTTTTATATTTACTTTTAAATTAAGAAATTGAGTAATATATAGTACTAAAATTTGAATTATAATCTACAGTTGGATACCAAAGTTATAGACATAAATTCATGAAATAGTAGTTCAATAAAATTTTGAATGGGAGTGAACAAATGAGTTGACATGGCCTTTCACCTGTGACCTGTCACGAAAGGGTTAAAACAAGTACAAAATACTTGTGCATTATACAACTTATTTGCTTTTACTTTGTATTTTCTGCTGTAATGCTATGAACTAACAGAAATTTGGAGATGAAGTTACAATTATCCAAAGTATGTGGCTTCTATATGTGTATCATAATTTTCATATTTATTTAAAATACTAGACACACACACACACATATATATATAATTTATTTATGTTATTTCAGAAAGTTGCTGTTAGAAAGAATGTTACTGTGCCTCTCAACAATTTACTTACAGCCTATCATGGACCAAATAATCTGATTCAAAAGAGAGGAGACAAATATCTAGACTACGAAGCTTGTAACAACCGTTTAGAGCCTAACAAGGATGCAGCAAAACAGCGAATTGTAAGCATTTCAGTTTGTTCTTTTCATTTTGTTAACCATAAGTAAAGTTGTTGAGGGTGTGTAAAGATGTTTTTGGGATGTATGGTAATCTGAAATGTATAACATAAGAAACTGCATGTCATATTCAAACAAATATCATAACAATAATAATAAAAAGCAGAACCAATATAGTATTAGAAATATCTGTCTTAAATATTAGAAAACTATTTCAGTAAATAAACGTTTATCAACTCCTTTTGCCTCTATATAATCAAATAAGGGTTAGGAAATGTTGTAAGATCAAAAAAGTATTTATTTCTATTGTAATTTTTAACTGGTTTTTGTTATTTTAAGCTATGTGCTAATTAGCTGGTGAATCTTAATTCACTTTGAAACAATGTTACAAACACTAATTTGTAGTTTCTTTAAATTCATAAGAAAATGATTTGTTTGAAAAATATTGTGTTAGTTATGCATGCAATTTAATTTACTGGAATATCTATTATTAAAAAAAAGTTAAGAATATCTGGAATATTTAGCTGTATTTAAAGAAGTTACATTTAGGTTTATAATTCATGCAAAATATGCATATATATATATATATATATGCTATTAAGTTTGAGATCGTGGAAGCCTTAAAAAAAGGTACTTGGTATTACTAGCTTCAAGAAGAACTACAAGAAGCAAAGAACAACTACATAGCTCTCAATTCTCAATTACTTGATGAACTTCCTTCCGTGTGTGCTATCAGTAGGGATATCTTTAAGGAGTGTTTGCATAGCTTTCTTCAGGCAAGGAAAACCCTTTTAGGACGAACAGCGAAACAAATGTTATCTCTCACTCAAGTAAGTTTTTAGTAACGTTACTATGAAATTCTAAGGTTTTCATTCAACTTCTAAAATAAGCGATTTAGTTATTATAAACACTTCAATTTTATTCTGGAATTCAAATACGCTTGTAGTCTCAAACCACATGTAGACTATTAAAGCATTTAAAAAGTGTTTTTACAATGTAGAAACCCACAAATAATAACTATTAAATTAGTTAAAACAATATGCATAAAAATGTTTTATTGGTTGTGTGAGATTTATCACTAACTTTTTTGTCTATAAAAATCAGATGGTAATAATGAATAAAATCCTATAACCCAGGTGCTTTCAAAAGGTGGACCTCTCTTCTTCAGGGGCAAACTGGGAATGGTGGTGTAATCAAATAAGTGATATATACAAAGGGAGTTTAGTGATGTCATGAAGATCATCTGGTTTTCCAGGAAATGTTTAGTCTATTTTGTTATGTACTGTTCTAAGTATCTCATTTCTGGTACAGTGAAGCTGATGACGAGAGTGTGTGTGGAAAGGTGTTACAGATATTTTACTTATTGTTTATACATCCTTTAACCCTTTTGCAACGGGTGGGTCTAACTGCATGTCACAGTCTTTTAGCAATTTATTTTTAAGAGTTTAATAAGTAACTATTATTATTACTATTATATCAATAAAATTGGTATCAAAACATAGTTCATATTTCAAATTTTAATATTATGTATGTTTTAATTTCTTAATATAAAAGGAAATATATATATATATATATATATATAAAGAAAGCTAAATATCAATTTGTGTGTGTCACATAGCACCTCCTCATGTCTTGTTGCTCTGTTTATATATTTTTTATTCCTACTATATATATGTCTACAATTGATTAACGAATTAGATATATGAAGTTTGGATACTTGCAAGCTAGAATATAAACTTAGAATCTCCCACCAATTTGATTTGCTGAGAAATCAATATATGTAGCAAATCAACTAGACTTGCACTTCCTCCTACTCCATGTTTTCCAAACCTCTTGTTTAATTTCACCTACTTTTCTTAAGGATGTATTTATAACCAATAGAAAGGACAGGTTGTGCTTCACATGATTTATGTAAAGAGCCTGGAAGAGAAAATAATAATTATGTCAAGACTGTTGAATGGTGGTGACCAAGTTGTTACTCTGAACGGATATTAATTTTTTTTGACACGTACATATTTTATTTATAAACTTCAGCAAGTTACAGATGTTTTGGGTGTACTAGTAAAAAGTGTATATTTGAAGCCTACAAAAATTATATTCCTTCACTCTCCACTCAAAAATAACGAGGCTTAGCAAATGCATACGAGGGCAAAATATATTCCTATCACCATAACTTCTCATAAGTACTAGAAATCATTGTTTTCTATTTAATTTTCATTTATTATTCTATGTTTTGAGAAAAATAAATAAAACTTAAACACTTATGAGTAAATATATAGATATATATGTAACGTATGGTAGCTGAAATATCAGTGTAGCTTGCAAATATTGGTATTATAGTTAGATTTGTAATTTGTAGGGCTTCTAACTGTCTAAATTGAGGTAAAGTAAAAACAAATGATGCTGCATGAGAAACCTTACAACTTGTATTTATTCATAACATTTAGAAATGTACAGTAAAAGAAAGCAGTGTATATAAATGTATGTAAATATTTACTCACAATGTACATTCAAAAACTGAAACAAATGTACAGTTATACAAAGTTGTTCACATTATTGAACAGATTGTATATAACTGTTCAAGAATTTGAACAACTTTCAGAAAACACATGCAACAGAAACTATAAATGAATACCAATCTATATACATGTATTTCACTTAACTATATAGATATATTTACATTTTAGAAAATGCACATGACAGGAGGCATTATGCATACAAGTGTATATATAACAGAAAAAATACAAAAATATGCAAGTTATACAAATTGATATACAGAATTGTATACAAATGTTTGAGAATGAAGAACTTTCAGAAAATATATATGAAGCTCTGCACAGAAAAAAACTATAAAATGAAAGGAAGTATCATACATACAGGTGTATGAATAACAAAAGAAAACTTTACAAAAATATTTCAGGCAAAAACATTGTAAAAAGAAAACACTGTTGTATGTTCAAATACACTAAAAATACTAAGATGCTACAATCTAAGATACTTGTTAGTTTTTAGAGAAAAAGAAAGCCATTTGTTAGAGGAAAAGAAAGAGCAGACACCTTTATATGGTACATAAAGAATATTTTAGTGAAACAATCATAAACAGATTTATTTTGATTTTGTTATATCATGCAAAATAAATCAGCTGTGATAATTCAGCAGTTTTGGTTATGTACTAAGTTAAAGCTTAACTTCTTTGCAGAGTATCACAGAATGTACACTTTGTGAGTATCCTGTTGTTTGTAAGGCACAGTCTACATCTTTCTTTTTACCTTGTTTTGACAAGTATTGGATAATTCCTGTCAAGAATGAGTCTCAAAAGAGAGTCCTGTGCAAATGTTGTAATTGAAGCACCAGAAGGACTGGGTCTGCTCTCAAGTAGTGGCTCGACAAGAGAAATGACCAGCTCCCTGCTGAAGGACTTCTGTGATAATTCCAGCTGATTGGTCTTTCTCTTGTAGAAAATAAAAGCATTGACTATGGTCAAATCCAAAAGCCAGAAAAACAGTTTTTGTACCATTTTATTGACCTTTGTCCATTTGAATAGTAGTTGAGGAACTTTTCATAAACTTGTTATAGTCAACAATTAACTGAGGTTCTATAATCTCAGCATCTCTTCCTCTTCTCCTTATAGTTGTCAACTTGAAATCTCAATCAGAGAAGCATTTCTCAAGAGAGAACATCTTGTTTCTGTCTTCTTTGATCTTGAGAAGGCTTGCGACACTACATGGAGGTTTGACATTTTGTGGGACTTCCATTCATATGAGTTGTATGGCCATTTACCCATTTTTATTAATATCTTTTTTACTTGACAAGCAATTCCAAGTCTGTGTGGGTTTGTCCCTATCACATTCTTACACACAGGAACTTTTAGTCCCTCAAGGTTGTGTCTTGAGTGTCACCCTTTTCAGTATCAAGATCAACGCTATCACTAAACAACTTCATCCTACTGATGCAAATGGCCTCTATGTCGATGACTTCCATATTTCTTGTTAGTTGTTGAACATGACATTTAGACTGCCCTCACTTGCCTTTTGAAGTGGACCATAGCAAACGGTTTTACCTTCTCTTTCTCTGAAACCATTTGCATTCATTTTTGCCACCAACGGGGTTTACACTCTGATCTCAAGCTTCATCTTAGTGGTGTTGTTCTTCACGTGGTTCCTGAGGCAAAGTTCTTGGGATTTATTTTTGACTGTAAGCTTATATTTTTTTCTCACATCAAGCAGCTACTTGTCAAGTGTACAAGGGCACTGAAAATTCTCCATGTCTTCTCTTCCACTTCTTGGGGAGCAGGTCGAACCAAGCTGGACTATGGATCTACAGTTCTGCCAGGCCCTCTGCATTGAAGATGTTGGATCCTGTTCACCATCTTGAGCTTTTGCTCTGCACTGGGGCCTTCCATGCTTCGCCAGTCCAGAGTCTGTACTCTGAGTTCCATGAACCTCCTCTTCACCTCCAACATTTGCCACTTTCTTTACAGTGTGCGATCAAGCTTTGATCCTTACTACAGCATCCTACCTGGGGTTGTCTGCCATTTTTCCTTTTGGTCTTTGTATCCAGGCATGACTGGCTGAATTGGGTCTGTCATTTGATGATGCTGCTGAGTCTAATGATCGGCCCATCCCGCCATGGCTTGTTACCGTCCCCACCTCTGACATTTTCTCAAGTCATCTGAGGAAGGTGGATACTCCCGATTGGAAGTACCATCTTCTCTTTGCCGAATATCTTTCGAACTATTCTTCTTTTCTCATTTTCCTGGATGGTTCGAAATCAGATGACTCAGTGGACTCTGCAATGGTGTGTTTTGACTCTGTGGTTGCTCACAGGATCCCCTATGCAGTTTTTATATTTGCTGCCGAGTTGTATACCATTTCTCTTGCCTAAGCAGTACACTGACTGTACTGTTTAAACCAAATCTCTTAGCTGTCTACTGGCCCAGTAATTGTTTAATATTAGTTCTCACCTTGTTCTCCTCAATGTTCAAAAATGACTGGCCTATATTACTTTATTTTCCATTTCTATCCAGTTTTTCTGGACACCTGGCTATGTCAGTATTTGCAGGAACAAATTGCTGACACCACAACTAAGTCTGTCTATTGTGGTGCAGTCACAGCTGTGCCTGTTGTCCCAGATATGTCCTGTGTTCAAGGCTCGGCTTTGTGCCAATTGGCAGTCGATTTGGAGTGAGCAATGTCATAACAAGTTTTTCAATTTCAAATCTTCTGTTGTTCTTTAGCCATCTTGTTTTCGTAAAGATCGAAAGGAGGAAGTTGTCTTGGCTAGGCTACGCATTGGTTACAGTTTTTTAATTCATTTGGGACTGATCCACCAATGTGTAGTCTTTGTGACACTCAAGTCACAATAGCCCACGTTTTACTGCCATGTTGTCGTTACAACTGTGAGTGGTGGCACCATTTTTGACGTGCACTTTCTACGGGTTTACCCCTGACGTTCGATGGTGTCATTTGTGATGGCGAAACTGTCAAACTTGATTGTGTTTTTAAATTGTGGGCCATTGGCCTTTTTTATTCTATTTAAGATTTTTTTTTACCCATTTTGGGCAGTGTTTGGTTTTTTTAGCTTGTTTTCTTTTTAGTCTTTGTAGTATTTTACTTATTATTTTTTACCATTTGTTTGGTGCAGATAGCCCCAAACAACCAACCAAGTTTCCCTAAATGCATTGTTTTTATTCATAAGTATGTGCATTGTGCTAACTTAGTAAGATGATTATCTGATAAGTGTTGTCTTCATCTTGTAATTTTCCTATGTTTGTTGGTTTGATTTTGCAATTACTTAATTGTGGCTTTTTACTATGTACTTCCATACATTTATTTGTGACATGCAGTAAGTCATATGAATTAAGAATTTA